>NW_017306722.1:0-58097 GCF_000935625.1 Nanorana parkeri | reverse complement strand
CGCGGGCTCGTAGGGACAAGGTAAGTGACACTTTTGTGCAATCCCGAGTGTGGCTCGGGGTTACCACTATTGGTACTGAAAATTAACCCCGAGCCACACTCGGGAATACCCCAGGAAGGTTAAGCGCTGGTGGGAACACTCAGTCAGCTAGTTGGTCTTTCCATTTCATTCTATGCATTTTCAAACTATTACTGGCATTCAGCAAGGTATAAATGACTAAGCTAGGTGGGATAACAAAGGAGACATATGATTGAGTTCAAGTGGAGGAGTTTAGACCCTGTATACACACTCATAAAAATAATCATATAGCCCATGTATCTGATGCCAAGGACACAAAGTGTGTAATATTGGCTTTATACTGCACTACATCATAATGAAAGTAAAGTAGAGCATCAGGCCAAAATTAAGACAAAATCCATCTAAACAACCATTCAAGATGAATGGGGGTTCCCAAGAAAGCCTTGACAGGCGAAAGAAGTGTGATGTTAAAGCCACAACATTGAATGTAAACGTATACAAGCCGAAAAAAGGTTACAAGGTTTACTAGGGATAGTAAGTATTAGTAAATAGTGCTTGAGTGCTGCATGCAATTATTCTTTCAGGGAAGGGTAGTTAAAGATTGTCAATTATTCACACTAATCAACAGATGCTAGAGATTTATATTACAAGGATAGCAGTGGCCAGTAACCTGCGTGGAAGAGCAGCCAGATAGGGTTAGATTTCTGCTCCTTCCAAGGTTTCCCTGCCCCTAGACAACATTCTCCCCTTCCTGCTGTTCTGCTTCTTCCTCTAAACTTTCCTTCTTTCTAATATATCCTGTCTAAATTGGCCCTCGTATGTATGCGAGATAGGGACCTTAGATTGTAAGCTCCTTGAGTGCAGGGACTGATGTGAATGTGCAACTATGCAAAAGTGCTGCGTGAATGGTTGGCGCTATAGAAAAACCAGAAATAAATATGTGGTAACTATGAACAGTATGCCACTTCATCATCCACCTCCCTCGTCCTCATCGCTGGAGCCCACTTTGCAGTAATCTCCAGCTGCTAAAACCTCACTGCCTGCTGCTACAACTTAACTGATGTCCTCTGTATGCTGAACCCACCTCTCCCTCTATGATGACTGCACTAACTTTCTCATCCTTAATATCTTACAGGAGGGACACTTGACCATCACTCAAATCATCTTCCTCGTGTAGAAAGTCAGCGCATGGCTAAATAATTCTCCCAACTCCTCATAGCAAGTTTGCTGGGGTATGGCTGGATTAGCAGAAGGGGGAGGATTAGCAGAACTTGCAGACAACTGTCTGCTTTGCGTCTGGCAGGAAATAGCAGAGGAAGACTTTGTCAGCCACTCAACTACCTCATAGGAGTGCTGTGGCTGTATAGCACAGGCACTTTGTGAGAGGAAAGGCAGAGGTGCCCTGTCTCTAGAGGGTGCGACCTGACCACTTTGTCCTGCAAAATCTGCTCTCCCCTTACTACCTACACATGCGCAGAACCTCTGTCTGTCATTTAAAAAAAAAAATGTAATGGCAACTAATTTCAGTCAGGTGGCAAATATGTAATGCTTTGGTGCACACTAATTAACAGCACAGGAAAACGCTTATGTGCATTCAAAGAGCAGTAGCAAGTCTGTGTAAGTAGCAATTATAATAAAATAAAACAAAAAGGACCTAGCAAAACAAAATAAAATACACCTCCCAAAAATATACAAACATTAGACTCCAACATCCCCCTTTTTAACCTAGAAGAAAATAAAATAAATTAGGGGTTACAGTCATCTGCAGCACCTACACTGCAATACAGAGAATTAACTCTCCCTACACATACTGCCAAATGGCTGCTTGGAACCCACACCTTTTTTATAGTGAGGGTGCTGGCATATAACAAAACACCTATTATTGGCCATTCTGACCCTGCTGACCACAGTTATGTAAAGGCACGATTGCGGCCGCGCATGCGCAAAGAGCCAACCGCGAGAACTGCGCATGTGCGAGAATCACGGCAAACTGCGCATGCGCGAGAATCGCGGCAAAATGCGCGGGAAGGCGCAAAGGAAGTGAGGTAGCTGTCTTAAATTCTATGACTATTTGAGGAGCCAGCTTCCCTTTCATTGCTGATGGTCTTGTCAGCTTGGTGTTTGTTACCTGTGTTCCTGTGTTTGCCACTTAGACGTGTTTTGACTCGGATTGCCCTGGACTACTCTTTTGCTTGCTGCCAGCCCCTGACCCCGGCCTGTTCCCTGGATTTGATATTGCCTTCTGAATTTGTACTTCGCTGCCCGACTGGATTTGACCCTTGGCTTGCTGACCTCTCTACAAAGTTGTTCCTGCACAGTGTCTGTTTCCAGCCTATGGCACTCATGCTCCTCGTTGCCCTGCGCCATCCTGTTCCAAACTCCAGGGGGTCGCAGGACACTTTAAAATTTTTTTTGTCTAAGGGACCGGAGTAAAGCAGATTTACTTATCTGAATCCTGCTCCCTTGGTGGCTAGAGCTCACCTCTTCCCTCCCTCTACTTCAGCTGCGGGACAGTCGTCGGCATCCTCACATCTAATGCAGAACTATAAAACCTGCATCGCTTCTCGGCCTTTTGGCTAAGATCAAGTGTAGTATCTGTCCTTATCAGTTTTCGGTGGGGAAAAGAACCGTCCATGCGGGGGATGGTTACTTAGTACTCGCTGGAGTGAAAGAGCGTGTGGGGCGGCTTCCTGTGAGAGGGGAACCGCTCAGTACATGGCTTTCTGACTGAACGGATGCGAAGCTTGGTCTGGCTCGAGGGTTCGGGGGCGGCAGAAGCCCGTGGTGTTGTGCCCCCTGGGGGTGGCGTCCCAGGGGTGCGCAGGAAGTCACTTGGGTGTGGGACCCCACATTGACTCACTGTGCACTTGGTCACACACCACCTTTTCTGCACATCGCCTCTTGGACAGGCCTTATGGCTAGTCCGGGGCAATATTTTTGCACTCCGGCCCCTAAGGCCTGTCAGCGTGGTGCACTGGCACTTTAGTATTAGTTATTGCACTCTATGCACGATTGACTTTTTGATTGAAATTTTACCCACAGATTGCTGATGGTGCAGGTTCCTTCGGGGCTTATTCCTGATGCTGGGAGGAGATTCTGTGCCCTCTACTGGGTTCTCTGTCTCCTCCCACCCAGGATGTGGGTCTCTCTTCGGGAGAGCCCACTTGCCAAGTACTATGGGGGACCTGTTTCGGCAGGTCCCCAAAGGAAATGGTCCATCGGCCTTCGGGTTGGTGGACCAAAGTATCTCAACCCCTGTCAGGAGCCTTGCGCCCCGGGGGGTCGGGAAATGGGTCCCTTCTTTATTGAAGGACCTTGCACCCTTGTGCACGTTTTTGTGTGCTGTGATTTCACGGTTCACTTTTTTTGTTCACAGGGGGAAGTTTGTTTAGACGCACGTCCACGGGCTTCAAAAAAAAAAAAAAACCTGCATAAAGGTGCCCATACACCTTACAACCATCGCACGACTTTCGTTGTGCGATGGTTGTAAGGTCATTAAAATGTCATACGACCTGCCCATCTTGGACAGGCAGATCGTACTTGCGATCATGGCAAGCTCGCCCTGCTGAGGGGAGGCCTTCCGATGATTCCAATGCCGAGCTTGCGCACACCGTCCTGTTTGGCATTTGTCTTCCGAGCATGCCACTAACACGCCGCAAATCTTACAATTTTTGGCAGGTTTTCAAGTGTGCTCGGAAGACAAAAGACGTGCGACCGTACAGTAGAAATAGTCGCACGTCTTCCATACACCTGCCGAATATAGTACGATCGCGGGATCACCGGCGATTATCGTACAATAATCTGCAGGTGTATGGGCACCTTTATATGTGATGGTGTGATCAGCCCTTAGACTGCCAGAACCCAAAGAAGGGGTTGAGGGTTGAGGGGAAGTAAATCTGATTTACGCCCGTTCCTAGACATAAATTAGCACTTGACCCTTGCAGTACGGGGGTAGCTCCACTGCAATGCATTTTTTAAATTTGAAAGTATGTGTAAACGCAAACAATTAACTCCTCCTCTTTGCTTCCTTTTAGTCTGTTAAATAAAACATTTTGTTATATCTGTTAAATAAGTGTAAAATTACTGGTCGACCCTGCCAGAAATCCATTGCTTCCATGTGTCCCCTGTACTCTGCAGTCTTAGATCATATATTATCAGCCCTGCTCAGTTTAACTCTTTGAACTACATAACACTTCACAACTACTGTATATTATGGAGAAGTGAATGGTAGGTATTCTGTACTCAAAACAATTTCTGTCCTAGGGTGACAACAATGCTCCTACATAGATACAATACAGTGAGTGAGCATTGTCCCCCTAGGACAGAAAGTGTGTTACTGGCAGGACCACTGGGTGAAAATAAAGGAAAAAAGCCTGAAAATAGGGAACTAAATGCAACCTCACCTGAGGACTGGTAAGCTGCAAAATATAAAATTTTTGGTCTTGGATTTAGCTATACGTGAACAGTTTACAATTTTTGCTTCGACTTGTCTCTGAGCAACAGCCTATGTGACATCACCAAAGTGAACATGATGAAATTACCTCCCCTAGTAATGCGAAAACAGGAGTATTGGCAAGGACTATAAGTGTTAAAATCTGCTAAAATAATGTCTGCCTCTGTTGAGCTCACACAATACACATCAAGATTTACTGTAGTCTTTTTTTATATCCAAATTTGGACCATTCAAAAGCGATAGAAATAGAAGAAAATATTTTTATTGTGTTTATTATTTAGATCTCTGACTATGTTTAGTATTTCTGCTATTCTGCAGCTAAATGAAGATTTTCAAGCTCAATACGTGTCATTTTGTAATGGAAACTGTATTGGGAAGGTGTGGCCAGGGCTCCTCTGTTAGGTTGGCAGAAGTTTATATTGCCTTTGTAAAACTCTCTGTAATACGCATGTGGGGCAGGATTTCTTTATTATTTTGAATAAGCTCTGCTTAGGTACTCTGGGTTATATTGATCAGTTTGGGCTACTGCTTTATGTGAATGTGCCATGTCTTTGGCTCATTAAATTTACATATTTAAATACTTCTGGGAATCTGCCTTGTAGTGGAATGCATTAGTCAAGCTATTCATTGGTCTCTTAGCTCCCTATGTGGCTTCATTATACAAGTTGCTTTCCACTGCCAGTCTGTACTAAATAAAAGCAGTATTCATATCTCATCAACCAACATACACATCTTTTTATACACATATACAGATAAGAAAACAGTGTCAAGCATAATTAATATTTGCAAGGTACAGTAACTCTTAGCAACAAAATCTAAATTTAGCTTACTGTAGCTACTGTGTTCTGTTCCTTACAGCGCCCCCACATCAAAGCAATGTATTGGTACAAATACACATTAAACTAGACAATTTTTAATAATTACAGATAAGGAAGATATATACTAAAATACATTTTGATATAGTGCACTTATTTATTGTAATTTAACTAAACTCCATTTATATAAGAATTGTGATATTTGCAGGTATTATTTCAGAAATCATAAGCAGAATTTTTTTTTTCTGAGACTGTGATATTCCTTATGTGGTACATTTTGTAGCTATTTTCCAGTATTTTGTAATTTTTGGTGAAAGCAACAGTTTTTGATAAATGACTAGAAGTGTAACATCTGGGGGTTAAAAGGAACCTGTTTTAGCACTACTATGGAGGCTGCCTTTGACAATTCTCCCTCCTTATGGTTTCAATACTTTCTGAGTCACTGCCTTGAAACAAAAATGCAAATAAGCAGCACTGACTTCAATGCAGCATTGCTGTATGCATGTTATGGGCTACAGACTCACAAAGTGCCTAAAGCAATATTTTCACCTTACCCATTATTACTCAGCTTTCCAGCACTCCCCTGTCGCTTCCTCCTCCGTCAAAGCCAACCACAATACTCTGAGCAATACTAGGACCTCAAAACTCTACCCTTCAACTGTGCCAAGCAGTTTTAGCATTTGTATATTTTCTGTCAAATGTGTATTTTTAGTGCTGGATATAAGTGTAAGGTGTATTATCAGTGCTGAGTATATGTGTAAGGTGTATTTTCAGTGGTGGGTATACAAGTAAGGTGTATTTTTATTACGGATATAAGTGTACTGTGTATTTTCAGTACTGGGTATAATATAAGGTGTATTATCAGTGCTGGGTATCAGTGGCATGTATATCGTCTGCACCCAGGTTTCAGTAGAACGTGTATTATCAGTCCTGATACCAGCAGAATGCACATTTTCAGTACCACTTATCAGTGAAATGAGTATCTTTAGTTCTGGGTATCAGTAGAATGTGTATTTTCAGTCCCAGGTATCTTTGGCATGTGTATTATCAATTCCAGGTATTAGTAGAATACAGTATGTGTATTACCAGTCCCGGGTATAAATGTAAAATATATTATGAGTCTTAGACATTAGTAGAATGTGTATTTTCAGAATCGGGTAACAGTGGAATATGTATTTTCAGTCCCAAGTATCAAGGAAATGCATATTGTTAGTCCAGGATGCCATTCCAATGTGAATAGTCACTGTTGATCTGGAGTTTTAGTGGATTATGAGAACTGTCTATGTTGCCCATTTACCTCCTATTTTCCTGGATTAGTAATTGTAAACATTATATAATATGGTATTATTGAAGAGAGAGTGAGACAGTATATATGCAAAGCAGATTGGTGATGGTGTATATTTGTCATGCTTGGAGTCGTTTGCTGTGTGCAAGGTCCTATCATTTCTATGTGCCCGGGGGTGTTCTGGGTCATTTGGAACCCTAGAAGAGCCCCTTAGCTTAAGCCCTGCCACATGGCAGAGGGAGTGACATCAATCCCCCCCACCATCTTCTAAACCCAGTTGGCACTGGGGGTTTTAGAACCAGCTGAGACAGAGGAAGGAGCTACAGGGGATTGTTGGCAAGTTGAATATCAACTGGTCAGGGAGGACCCCATTGCAAAGGCACTGTCACTATATCTACTACACTACAATCTTCAGACAGCGAGCATTTTCAGAAGGAGGTTCTGTGGAACTAAAATTTCAGAATACAAGAACCTCATAATGCAGCTTCTGTACATGTTATGTTATATTTACAGCACTGAATATATTTCACAAAATATTCTGAATAATTCATACATCAAAAAGGCCATTTCATTTTTAATACTTGTGTATACCACAATAATGCTTTAAAATGCAAATTTTTTAAAAAGTTCTTTGTTAAACTGTGATCACATATACCCTCCAAAGTAAACATATTTATTAATACATAACCACAGCATAATATTGAACAATGGAAGAATGCTAATTAAAATATGGTAACTGTCATCTCAGCTGCAATTTAATGACATTTGGCTGAAGTTATATTTTGCACACATGTATGTGTGTATCTAAAAAGTAGTTTACTTAAAAGTTTTTCAATGTCACAGCCAGTAGCATACAGCCAGAGGATGTTTTTTTCAAATAAAGATGTGACTAGTGCTCTGTAAACATAGCAGGTCTGTAAACAAGGACAGATAACACGGGGAATGCTTGTTTTACAGAAAATTAATGACCTTTCAAAAGTCACTTTAGATTTGCTTTCATTTTTGTCACTGTTAAGTCAATACCTTGATGATAAGCTATTTATCTTAGCTAGAGCAAAGTGATGTACGCTTCCTATAAGTCTCCAGGGGTTTCATCAAACACCACCAGGAATAGCTGTCACACTCCAATATTTGATGCGTATTCAATACAGAGCTAAAGGTACTCGTGCATACAGGGAGAAGTTCTGATGCAACCTCTCTTTATCTATCTAGTGGATGGCAACAATTGGCTGGTTTGAAGATCAGTCACACATACAAATATAAGATCTTCAAACAATCTTGTCCAGTTTTTCCTTCAATATTCTGCAAAGGCACCTTCCCCAAAACAATCAGTCATTATCAGTAGACATTATACACTATACTAGCCTGCCAGCAAAATAACTAGGTTCAACATCAAACTTTTAAACTTTTTTTTATAAAAATGAATTCAGATCAAAACAAATATATATTGCCTAGCAAAGTATTTCTTAATTTTTCCCAAGCATTTACAGTCATCATGTTTCCAAACAGCTGGTTCCAACTTTCTTAGCTCTTCCACCCTGAATTTCATGTCCAGTACAAGATCACATTGGACAGCGCAGTCTCCAGCAACTGTTCATCTACTAGCTTGGAGAAAAGGGGAAGGAGGAGCAGGGACTCATTGAAAGTGGTTTAAGGTATGCATCGGAATACATACAAGAATTATAAATAGCTAATGCGTTAAAATATTTAGGCAACTTATAGCTCCCTCATGTTTGGCAGGCAGCTTGGTGTGAACTGCAGCGCCCACCCTTCCCCCCTTCTTTACTTTTTCCTTTCTCTGCTTTTTCACATTCCTGTTGTACTACCATGCTTTCTCTTCTTTTCTTTTTTACCTTCTAGTTCCCATTGTTTTTTTCTCTTATATTCGACACTGCTATATTGTGCATAACATGAGTTCCACTTAATGTATACATCTGTTTTGCCAAGCTTGATGGTCTGGGACTGCTGATACATACCTTTTGTATTGCTTCATGTTCATGAATTGATTTACCTTAAGTATCTCCACGGTTTCTTCTGTAGGAGATGTTATGTGCGTATATATCCCTATGCACTTCTACTTGTTTAAATAAATGTTCAATAAAATGTATTAAAAGTGAAAATATCCAAGTAACCAGGGATCAGAAAGGGCCCAGTCCAGGCACATATCGAAAACACTTGACCAGGTGATGCATAGCCCAGGGGCTTGCACCAACTACAGGAAACCAGCCATTAGAAAACCTAACAAATATTTTGAAAACTTACATTTTTAAACAGAATTCTACTTGTGTATGGCCAGCTAAAGTTTGCATTTGCATCGGTTTGGGCATACTGACGTGCATGTGACTATATGTGTGAATGACTATACTTCTAAGTTTGTGTGAGTCTCTGCACTGTATGTATAACTGTAAATATTCATGGAACTTAAAATTTGTAAAAGCATGTAGAGCCAAAAGAATTCACACCGCTCCAATTCCTTAGCCGCCATCAGGACTCCCCAGGTGCTGGTCTAATAGGTGCGCCCCCACCTTGAAATGTAGTAGTAAATGAACAGACCACACTATCCAGGGAATTCCAATACTTCAGACTTTATTGAAAAAAGCTGGCATTTAAGAAATATAAGATGGAAGGGACTGCATTGGCATTCCAGAGCTACAAGGAATGTAATGAGATGTAAACATGAAATCCGGGCAGCTAAAATAGATTACGAGAAGCATATCGCCACAGTCAGTAAAAAGAACCCCAAAACATTCTTCCAATATATAAACAGTAAAAGGTAAGAAAATAGCTGGTCGGCCCAATAAAAGATGAAAACGGGAGATTATTCACAAAACAAGTCATTTATGTTTTGCACAGCTGGATCCAACTCTCTGAGCAACATTTCCCTGAACTTCCTGTCCTGTACAAGATCACAAGCAACAGAGCAACCTCCGGCAGCTGTCCATCTACTAGCTTGAAGAAGGGAAGAGGGGGGAGGGGAGTGGGTTATGCTGCTGTGCCTGTGTGTTTGGGGAGACACACAGAGCTTGCTAGCACACAAAAGTGTGGCTCCGAACATCCTTAAACATCAAGGAACAGCCTCCATTGTAAGTGATTTAATCAGCATTTGAAATAGCTTAAAAACCTTTTGACTTTAAAATCACTTTAATGTATGGTGGTGGCATGGGTAGGGTTGATGATGGGGCACAATATAAATCAACACCAAAACTATTTACATATAAATATTTATATTATCTCACTTCTAAACCATGCATTAAAAATGTAAAATATCCTGTTTGCATGTTTATCCATTTCAGTATGACTGCCTTCCTAATAAATGGCAGCGTTCTTATGTAGCATTGCCCTCTTTCAGTGCATTGCAGGAGATAAGTAAAAAAAAGAATGCATCTTATTAACATAGAACGAGTGCACTTTGATCATTGGGCTAAAGTGTGTTTATCAGACAAACATTTCATTTTTCCACATTCTGTGAAAATTATGTATTCAACACCTTCAGTACTAGCTCCATTGACTGCTTTACGCTGACCTTTCCTGTCGCACTCAAGTCACTGAACAGAAAACGCCTTTGTTGTGGCTTTATCTGGACTGGGAACATGCACATCACAAAGACGCTCTGTATCTCTGTCTAGCTGTAATGTCATTGTAACTCAGGCACCTGCAGATACCCTCAATGCTCTCTGCTGACACATTGAATACATTAAATGCACAGGCCATGAAATGAAACAATCCCAAAAATGCTTTCATGTTCTACTCTAGACTGCCTCTATTTTATAAACCGAAAGGGTAAATTATCTCCTTACTGATAATGATCTAACAAATTAACACTTGAGACTGTGATCATTCATCAAAATTAACTTTGCTTGTAATGCTAATGCTGTGTAGCAATGCTGACACATGTAATGATTTCACAAATGTTTATAGCTTGCTTGTATCCATATTTTCTAAGTATTATAAATGTGAATTTAGTCAAAGACTTGACACCTTTTAATTCATATCCTGCTTTTTCTAGCCAGTAACAGCTTCATAATTACATTTTTAGAAACAAGCCAAAATCAGAAAAAACAGTAATTACAAAAGAATTATATAATGTATTACTTGTCTTGTACTTCAGAAAACAAAGAAGACAGTTTATACAGTCATGGCTAAAAATATTGGCAGCCCTGCATTTCTGTCAGGTAAAGAACCAAAATTGCAATTGCAAAATTGTTGCAATTACAAATGCTTAGGCAATGTTTATTTTTTTTTATTTGTATGGCACAAAAAAGTTGAGAAAAAAAAGCCAAACTTGACACATTCCACGCAAAACTCCAAAAATTGACTGGACAAAATTATTAGCACCCTCAATGAATATATATAACCGTACAGCCTTTGGAAAAAAATAACTGAAATCGATTGCTTCTTGTAATCATCAATTAGTTTCTCAATGTATTGAATTAATGGCACCACAATGTTCTTAGCTCTAGTAAAACTCTGGTTAATGCAACGCACAAGTGTGAAAGGGGGTTGCACTGATACTAGTATTGGTATTGGTGCGAGTACTTGTACTCGCCCAAATGCTCTGATACTTACCTCTGATACCGGAACTTCCAGTAAGAGGGAGAGCTCCCTCTGACTGGCAGTGCCGAGGAAGAAAGAAGTCGGCTTCCTTTCCATTTAGAAAGTGGGGTGTCATGTCATTAACAGCCTCCCAGCTTCTTGATTGGTCAGGAAGCCAGGCTGCCAAGCCACAAGTGAAGCCGGCTTCCTAGCCAATCAGGAAGCCCAACTGCACCTCATGTCCCTCTGCCCGGCTTCCTGATTGGTCAGGAAGCCAGGTAGCCTCGGGCACTGAAGCCAGTGCTCTTTCGATAGAACACCGGATTCCCAGGCAATCAGGAAGGCGGGTGGCGGGTCACGACCCGCCACCTGGCATCCTGATAATCGGGGCACATAGCACCAGTATCAGTATTCAGTATCGCCGAGCACCAGAAAAAAAAAATATCGGTAATTGAAAAAAACGGTATCAGTGCATCCCTATCGGTACTGTATACACCAAATCCAATTGCGTGTAACACACTTGCTACTGAGAGTGGGAAGAGGGAATTCTACTGAAATGTAAATAGTGAGGACTTCAGCTGATCGACGTCCTGCCTTCTGCCTATTATGTGTGTTCAGTTATGCTTCTATAGAAATGCTTTTACTAGTGATGAAGCTTCCATGCATACTTTAGACACTACCTGAAAAGTACACTAATATATGTGAATTTTTAGCTCTTGTAGCTTTATGCTCTTGTGTTTTCTTTGCTTAAAACAAATATGGGTAAGTTATATTTTGGATTTAACACGCCTCTAACACTATTTTACAAACTTAACTAGATGTGGTTAATTAACTTATAACATTTGTGCTGCATGTCCAAAAGTCTATTTTTGTGCATCCTGTTGGAAATACAGTCCAATGACTAGGTTAGCTATGTCAGTGTTTTATGCATGACAATGTAAAACTGTTTGCACACCTCATTAGCGCTCCTAATGGGCTGCCAGGTGGCCAAGTGGCAGCAGTACAAATAATGGTGGTTATATTAAGGAGCACACAGAGCGTTTACATAGACACCTGTTTTACAGTCCATGGGATGTATATTGAAAAACGGTTATAACCTGTCATCATTTTAATAAAGCTTAACTGATGTGAAGAAAGCAGGTCGCTGTACTCTGTAAAGGTATTTAAGGCCAAGACTTGACATAGATCAAAATACTGTATAAGTAGAGAATAGTTTGTTTCAGAATACTACCTTTATACTTGGGGTGGGTGAAACATAAATTAAAAATTACTTTATACATAATTAAATGGAATACTTCATAAATGAAAAGTTACATTATATGAATTAATGTAAACAGTTACTAATAATCTTAACTAGAAAAATGACTCTTCCCATTAAAAAAAAACCTTTATTTTATATAGCTGCTGCTTTGAACATCGGCAGAAAATGTTCTATTTATTTACAACAGTCACTAAAGCCAAACTTTACATAAATCAGGTTATCAGAAATACTTAATTTCTGAATATCACATTTTATACACTACACCTTTCTATATGAACGTTTCTATGGCATAATAGATCTTGAGGTTTCTAAAATGCTTCCCGTTAATCAAAAAGTCTATCAAAGGTTTCTTACAACAACCAATTATCCATTTATGATTTTCAACTTAAGATTTAATGGAGAATGGAGTATAATCGTTTATTCATGGATAACAAAATTCCTATTTTGTAATCGCAAACAGTAGGCAAAATCTGAGAACTGCAAATGGAAACTCATAAATGACTAGATAGGGGGCTGAGGTAAACTTCCTATTATTTGGACAATGTAGACTGTATTATTACAGCATTAAAATGTTTTATTGATATATATATATATATCTTCTAAACCATGCATTAAAAATGACGGTGAGTATGAATAAATTTTTTTCTGCTATATATATATATATATCAGAAAATTTATTCATACTCACCGTAATTTTATTTTCCTTGTTATATTCCATGGCAGCGCTGGCAAATGGGTTTTAGTCCTCATACCCCTTGTTGACAGGAACAAAAAATGGTTAAACAGTACTACCCTATCCTATAAAAGCCCCTCCTACTTCCGAGTTTCCCAGTCTAACTACCAAGTTAAGTACACCAAAAATGGTGGGAGTCTAGCGCTGCCATGGAATATAACCAGGAAAAGAAAATTATGGTGAGTATGAATACATTTTCCGCTTTCCTGGTCATATCCATGGCAGCGCTGACAAATGGGGATTACCCAAGCAGAAGTCAGGGTGGGAAAAATAAAAACCAAAGAGCCTCATCAAACATGCTGAAAAAACTTTTAATGATTAACTCCATGGCAAGAGAGCAACACGCTTCTGCTAAATTGGTCATTAACTGCAGCTCTAACATCCAATCTGTAATGTCTAATAAAGGTAGATTTGGAAGCCCATGTAGCTGCTCTGCAGATGTGGTCTGAGGAAACACCTGCTACCGCCGCCCATGAGGATGAAATAGCCCAAGTGGAGTGAGCCCTGATGCCTTCTGGCGGAGACATCCCTGCCGCCCGATAGGCGTTAATGATCGTAGAAACAATGAATCTTCTCAGGGTAGCTTTAGTAGCCGCTTGCCCCTTCCTAGCTCCTGCTGGGACAACAAACAACCTCTCAGACTTTCTCCATTCTATACAGTGTTCCACATAGATGCTGAGACATCGGACCAAGTCCAGGCAGCCGTCTCTACCCCGTGAATTGAGAGCCGGCAACACGATATCCTGATTCATATGAAAAGCGGATTGTACCTTAAGTAGAAATTCCGGGACAGTTCTCAGAATAACCCTATCCTCCTGAAAGATGAGAAAAGGCTGTACACAACTGCAGGCTTGGAGCTCTGACACTCTCCTACCGGAAGCCAAGGCCACTAAGGAGACTGTTTTGTACAACAATAACTGTACTGAAATCTCCTCTAATGGTTCAAAGGGAGGACCCGAAAGCTTGGGGGTTAACCTTCCCCACTGCCTTCAGAAATCTAGCAATATGCAAATCCTGCGACCATCAGACCCCGGTGATAGCTGAAATGGCTGACACCTGCACTTTGAGGGTGTTGAGACTCAGCTTCTGTTCAAGACCTCTCTGAAGGAATTCCAGCACAGCCTTAGGAGAAAGGCGAGCAGGATCGACCCAATTATCTCCAGCCCATGCCGAGAACACATTCCACACACGATAATAGGATGAAGAAGTGGACATCTTCCTGGACTTCAAAAGTGTGTCAACGAAGGTCCTAAGGATTTGGGTGCTGAATCGGCCCCTGACAAAGAAGGTCCTCCGATACCGGGAACGTCCATGGATCCTGGCGACTCAGGGACATAAGGAGAGGGAACCATGGGCGCCTGGGCCAATAAGGGATCACCGCAATGACCGCTACACGTTCCCTCTCGACCCTCTGGAGCACTGACATGATCATTGAAAATGGGGGAAACACATATGCGAGAGTGCAGTCCCATGGGTGTGATAGGACATCCTGTCCCTCCGCTTTCCGGTCGAAAACTCTCGACAAAAATCTGCTGACCTGACAATTCGCGGCCGAGGCCATCAGGTCCACCTGTGGCCTGCCCCATGCCTGCTGAGGTAATCCACCACCAGATTCTGTGTTCCTGGGAGATACACTGCTCTTATGCCCTCTAGGTTCTGTGCTGCCCAAGACATCAGAAGCGACAGGATATGCATCATGTTGGGGCTCCTTGTGCCCCCCTGATGATTGATATATGCCAAAACCAACACTTTGACCTATCTGAACCGAATCTGGTCCCGAAAAAAACAGAGAGCCTGGACAGCGCCTTTAGTTCCAGCAGATTGGAAGACCTGTTCCTCCATTCCTGTGGCCACATCCCTTGTGTATACAGGCCATCCAGATGAGCTCCCCAGCCCATTCTGCTGGCGTCCATGGTGATGGTAACCCATGGAATCTCCCCAATGGGAACCCCTGGAGCAGGTTCTCGTCCTGGGACCACCACACTAGAGAGCGTTTGATATCGTGCAATATCCTGATTTGCTGCTTCTTGTACTGATATTTGTATTGGTGGAGAAAGGAACTCTGAGCCACTCTCATATGCCATTGGGCCCATCGAGTAAGACCTATCGTTGAGGACATGGACCCCAACAGACTCATGAAACATTCGGCTGTGATCTGTGTGCGTGACTGGACTAACTCCACTTTCCGTTTGATCTTGCAAACTCTGTCCCTGGATAGTCGAACCACACCCATGCTGGTTCTGAACTCGGCCCCTAAGTACACCATGTTCTGGGCTGGATTCAGATTGCTCTTTTCCATATTCAGCACCCATCCGAACCCTTGCAGGGCTTCTATGCTGACATCTCTGCTGAATATTGCTTCTTCTCTTGTAGCTGCCAGGATCAATATATCGTCTAGGTAATGGAATATGTTGACCCCCTGCTTCCGAATTTCTGCAATGACAGTAACCAGAACTTTGGAGAAAGTCCTGGGAGCTGTGCTGAGGCCAAATAGCATGGTTCTGAACTGGTAATGCCTGTGATTGACACAAAACCTGAGGAATTTCTGGTGTTCTGGAGCCATGGGAATGTGGAAGTATGCGTCCTTCAAATCTATGGAGACCATCCACATGTGTGGATGCACCACCCTCACGATAGTTCGAAGGGACTCCATCTTGAATTTCCTCAATGATATAAACCTGTTGAGTTGATAGAGATCTAAGACCGGCCTTCAACCGCCTTTTGCCTTGGGAGTCAAGACCAGATGGGAATAGAATCCCTGGAACCGTTGATTCTCCAGAACCGACGCGATGGCACCTTGGGCCAACAGGGTTTCTACATACTCCAACATTAAATGCTGCTTCGTTGGTTCTCTTGGCAACTTGGTCTTTATTAACCTGCCCTGCGGGGGAAGAAATCTGAATTCGAGCCTTTAACCTTCCTCGACGATCCTCAGTACCCAGGCATCTGATACCGAGCTGGCCCAGAGACCCGAAAATAGTTGCAATCGGGCACCTACCCTCATGTCTCCGGTGTCGACACCTTCATAAAAGGTACTTCCTGACTTGGAGGGTCCAGCACCTCTGCCTCTTCCACCTCTGGGAGCACCAGATTCACCCCTCCATGCCCGAGAGGAGTCCTTCCCGGCCTTGTAGGACCTGGAGTCCCGAAAGGATGAGTTGCCCTGATGAGGCCTCCCATCCCCATAATTTTGCCTACTCCTTCTCTCCTGTGGAAGCATGGCCTTCTTGCTCTCAATAGTTTTCTTAATATAGGAATCCAATTCCAGGCCAAACAGCATATCCCCCTGGAAAGATAGGGAACAAAGACTGTTCTTGGAGGAGGAATCAGCTCCCCAAGATCTGAGCCAAAGAGCCCTACGTGCCACAACCGAGGACACCATGCCTCTGGCCAGAGACTGAATACGATCGTCAGAGGCTTCTGTAGAGAATTCTGATGCCAGCTTGATGTTCTCCACCTTGTCCAGGAGCCTATGTCTACTCACTCCCCTCTTAATATTGTCCTCCAGTTCTTCCATCCAAATTTTGGATGTGCGAGATACCAAGGATAAGGCCACTGCCAGATGAAGGCCCATTCCCAAGGAAGTGTAGGTCTTCACCAAGTTGTGCTCAGTTTTCCGATCCATCGCATCCTTAAGAGAACCTGCATTGTCGACCGGTAAGGCGGTGCGTTTCTCCAATCTTACCACTAGGGAATGCCCTCTAGGTTCTGCGCTGCCCAAGACATCAGAAGCGCCAGGATACGCATCATGTTGGGGCTCCTTGTGCCCCCCTGATGATTGATATATGCCACCACCGTGGCGTTGTCCACCAACACTTTGACCCATCTGAACCGAATCTGGTCCCGAAAAAAACGGAGAGCCTGAAACACCGCCTTCAGTTCCAGCAGATTGGAAGACCTGTTCCTCCATTCCATTTCTACTCCCCTGGGGCAGTAGAAAAACTGAAAATGAGCCGAAAAAACTCCAAATAGCAAAATAACACCCTGTCCTAGGGGGACAGGAACAAAAAAGACTGGGGAACTCTAATTTATTTGTTGGTTTAACAAACAGATGGTTCATTCAAGAGGAAAACAAGAAACCTTGTTAATGGTTTCGCATAAAATCCTAATACAGCAACTCTTCTAAATCTGTTGTTCCCATGAAAGCTCTGACTTCCAGCTACAGCACATATGTCCAACTAATCACCATCAATTTCATAATCAATCTTTAAAACACACCAAGCAGATGTTTAGTACATTGTTTTGAATAAGTGATCAAGGGTGAATGCTGAATTAAAGTGCTTACAGCGGCCATTTATATGGCTTTATATGATGCATAATTATGACTGCACATTCAAGAGATACAAGTCAAACATTAGGCATCCCTTGCAATAGAAAGTTATTTTAGTGAGATACTCGCTAAGGCTTTTCACCATCAGTCATGCTTCATTTCCCTTTAGTGACTACTGCCTGTCTGGGTGTCCTTAATGCAAGATGAGAACTACTAAATGACAAACATGTTACTCTTTACATATCTTATAGCTGTTTCCAATATGAGTTGAATTGTAATTAAGAAGCTATTACCATTGTATGCATTTAGTTATCACAGCTTGAAGTGCAGAGACTTCAAACCACCAAAATGCTTGTTTTCCCCACAGATCCTTTCTTGCATGTCCAAGGGTATGCATCTGTACCTGTATGGATTTGCAAGTTTGGGTTGGGGTATAGCTGTGTGCAGCCGTGTCCTGTCTGTCATAGAGATGTAGAGAAGCCTGTATGAGGCTACATGCAGCACCTGCTCCCTCCCATGTGCAGGTTTCTGCATAGACGTGCACACTATACACATCTATGTAACTGAAGCCTTACACACATCTACAATACTGCACAGTCAGGAAGAAAGCTCTACTACTTCCTAGATCACTTTCCTGTTAATGATAGCAATAATGAGGTCTACTCACTCTCCAGTGAGCAGACCAGAGATGAAAAGGTGCTGCGTTGCTGAACCAGGAAATACCTTTGTGGTTTTGATAGATATGGCTGTACAGAATTACAAATCCAGAGTAAACCTATATGTATATAAACTATGGACATAGCGGCCTTTCTGGAGCTTTAACAATTTGTGTGGCTGGGGAAAAGGCTTGCGAGTAGTTAGGAAAGATGGTAATTTTACCCCCAAGAATTGAGCTTACATCAGAATTTTTTTTAGCAATGACTTGATTGCAATGTTTGAAGACATAAAGATGGAAACTATGGATGCACTAATACCAGTTTTTCGGTTTCGAGTACGAGTACCAATATTTGTATGTCGGTATTCGCCGAGTAGCAATACCGGTACTTCCGCTAGCGTGGAGTCGGCTTCCTAAGCAATCAGGAAGCCAGGCGGCATGTCATTATCCGCCACCTGGTTTCTTGATTGCCGAGTAGCCAATCAGCATTGAGACTACTTCCTGGCCAATCAGGAAGACGGGCGGAGAGTTATCCTGGTTGGCCGGGAAGCCAGCTCCATGTTCCCTCACAGCACTTCCTGTCAGAGAAATCTCCCTCTGACCGGAAGTTCCAGTATCAGGGTAAGCATCAGAGCATTTGGGCGAGAATGAGTAATCGCCCAAATACTCGGTATCAGCACCGATACTAGTATTGGTATCGGTCCATCCCTAATGGAAACATATGTTTTATTAGCACACAGTCATTGCTTACCTAAATACATTTAATAAAGAAGCTACATACAGATCCTAATTATGAGTATATAACTCCTACAAAATATATACCCATGTGTAATTTCATGAATCTGCAGGTGGCACTGCTGCTGTGATTACTTCACAAGTTATGAATGTACGTGTATAAAATCATTCTTGGATAAAAATGTTTACTGATGTTGTCGGTTAATAATGGTGATTTCTGTTATCTTTCCTATCCTTATTTCTGAATCAGTCTGCTTTGTTTGATGAGAACAGCTTGCCTATTTCAAGTTGAAAAGAACTGTCATTTATTTTTGCAGGAACAAAATGTATTGTGCGTGAGGATTATTCTAATCAACTACTAAAACTTTAGTTTCAGAATTAAACATTTTAGAATTAAATAGTTAAAGTGGACCAATCACCTATTTATTAGATCTAGGCATGAAAGGATACACTGCAACTAAATGTGTACAGGTATATTTTTGTTTCTGTGGACGTTTAATCAGTTCTAGACAGAAACAAATAACTTGAAGTAGAACCCTGGGTAAAAATGTTCTTAACCCTTGCAGAGGGACTACCAGTGCTCATTTTTGTCCATGTTAAAAATAAGAACGTTATACTCACACGATCCTCTGAGCCAGCTTGACCAGTCCCTTCTGCCTCTCTCCCTATCCGCTCCAGCAGTCTAAGCTCACTGCGTCTTAACGTTCCATACACAATGTATAGGATGTTAGGAAGTCTAGGGACATACCATTTTTGCAGTGGAGGAGAAGACAGGCAGGAAGGAAGGAGTGCTATCAGAGCGAGCCAGCTTGAAGGATCGGGTGAATATAGCTGTTATTTTTGAACCTTGCAGCACTTAACCCTTGCAGCCCCACTGCAAGGGTTATGACAATTTTTACCCAGAGTTGTTCTTTAAAACACTCATTAGAATGAGATTGTGAACCAACCTTCACTAGTATATTGGGCCAGGGGCATCCCGGAGCAGAGACCAGGGTGTCACCCGGAGCAGAGACCAGGTGACACCCCGCTGTGACGTCATCACGCATGCGCGTGACGTCACCATGCGCATGCGCGATGTCATTGCGCATGCACGGTCATCTAATTGACGCCTGCCAGCGGCCATCTTAGTGATGGATGCCAGCCGAGAGAAGAGGGGACATTTACCCGACAGGATGAGGTATGCCGCCGGGTTCCCTCCTCTCTCCTGACACTGTCAGGCTCTCGATTCATGACAGAGTGCCTGACTTTTTAGAGGGCGTGACACCAAAACGACTCAGTCTTTTTGGTGTCAGCCCTCCAATGGTGTCACCCGGGTGCGTGCTGCACCCCCCGCACCCCCTTGTGACGCCATTGTATTGGGCATACTTGCTTTTTGATAACTTTTGACAAATTTCCTAAAAAGCGACAAAATATAAATTGGCTCTAAAAATTCACGTAATCTTACTTGCAATTCATACTCTTTACAATCTACCTAGATCTAATAAAACAATTTCAAAATTGTATTCAGTCCCAAATCTGTAAAATCAATATGTTACATGCTTGGCCAGCTTTAGTCTAATTGTGTAAATATTGTACACTATGATCTATATTAGATTTATGCAAATATTGTTATTCTTGATAACGTTAGCCCTTTGATTGTTAACAATATACAACATATATAGAATTCTGTGTGATACAGCTATTTAAATAAAGAGCAGTGTCCTTAAAAGGTCCTTGACTGCCCTTTCTGCTTTACGCTGGTGAGGTCTGCGTCTGCCTGTAGCTAATATCTGTTGCTACCAGCTGGGAAGTAAATAATTCAAAGCACCACTACTGTAAGCCACAGATTCAACATTTCAGTTAACCTGTCTCTAACAAGAAAATGAAAATACAACACCTCCACTACAATAACTCCACTGTGTACTAGTTACTCCCTGGTGTCTCAACTATTAACTTCGCTACTGATCCCCATGACTACCTGGATATCAGAACAGAGGTGACATTCCTCCTACCCTCATTAAATCACAAGGCAATGCACTTATATAGGTGATATCTTCTTCCAGCAAAAATGGGTTTTTCCACAGTATCTTTCAAAGGGGGGAAGAAGTTATGGGGGCATTGGACAGTGGTGCTTTTTTTTCTCATCTGTGCAAAATCTCTGTGCAACTATACATGTAGTGATCTATTCTTTTTAGGTTGAGAAAAATCAAAGACTTTTACTGCCCTTGTACAGTTGAGTTCAAGAGAAGAACGCAACATTACAGCTAGTACAGTGCAGCAGTCCTATCATCTTCTGATAGACACCTGCCTGTCTGTGGCAAGATTTACTTACTGGATGATGTAATGCTTATTTATATCCTTAACATATTTGAAAATGAATCTTCAAACTACTATAATGTAAATATTATACATTGTAATACATACCCTAGATAAACAAAAGGTAACATATATAATCTATCCCTCTATTCTTTATTTTTTTTGTAACATTGTACATTTTATTTATAATGAAAAGTAAAATTTATATAAAATGTTTGTTTTTAAGTTTGAGTTTCAGTGGTGTCACATTTACTGTATGTTTTTTTTTTTTAACTATAGGTGTACAGTCTTTGAAGTACAAACACATGGCACAGCATTCCTAGAGCACTGTGGGCGATCTAAAGAGATGATAGAAAAAGCTCTTTGCCTTCAGGCTTTCTCTGTCTAATTGAAACGTCAGATGAAGCTATTCAATAAGAGAAAAAAATCCCTGCTCTAAACCCACTTGTTTGTTTAAGCTATTGAGCTCTGTAAACAACAGGCTTTATGCAACAACAGAGCAAAGGAGATAGAAAAAATGTGGAAAAGAAGTTTAAAGCTCCACTTTCTGGCTGGATAGAGAACAACACAATTGACATGACCAAGGAAACCTATTTTATTATGGGCTGCTTTTGATTAGATTTTTGTAAAGGTAATTACTGTGGGTCTGATTTTAGCAGAACAAACAAAAATATAATCTCTGGGGCTGTTTATAAAGGAAGGTGAAAAGCTGGGAGTAAGACTGCAACAACTCACAGAAATAAAACAGGGTTCCTCTTTTAAAGTAATGCGGATGGCGCTGGTCTATTTCTCCAGTTTGGTTTCAGTTTTGTTTGCCTTTGGACTTCCTGTTGGCAATACAATGTTTTTGTTTTTACCGTTTTGAAATGCTTTATTCTTCTTACTGTTTGCTAATGTTGGATAAAGTTTAAAGAGGGATGTTCTACAATAGGAAATGTTCCAACCACTGCATAAATATTCTAACCCTTGAAATGGGGCTACCTGCAATGCAAGGATTAAGTGCCCGTTTTCATCAAGGGAGGAAAATAACAAATATATACTCACCTGAACTCCGGAGCTGACTGGCTGCTAGTCAGGTCCCTGCAGCCTGTCTCCTCCTCTGCTCCAGCAATGGAATGCCCCTCTGCATCCTAACATCTTGTACACTGTATATAAAGTGAGAACTCTCAGGACCTTAGACCGCCAGAGCAGAGGGGGAGTGAGGCTCCAGGGACCAGTCTAACAGCCCTCCAGCTGCAAGGTTCAGGTGAGTATATCTTTGTTATTGTTGTCCCTAGATGAAAACATGCACTTAATTGTTGCAGTGCGGGGGTATCTATTTCCTTCTTTCCTTTCCTTTGTGACATTTTATTGAACAAAACCAGCATATGATACAATAATCCATAAACAGGTCAAAACTATTAGCAGATCTACAAAAATGTGCAGTTGTAGCTATATCCACATCTTAACTTAATCTGTAAAGGTTTGGCTATAACCCCATTCTGCTTTCTGATTGGCCAGTGAGACTAACCATTACATTAATGAACTAGTAGGGAAGATTAGGAGTAGAGCTAAACTCAACTTTTACAGGAAAGCAAAGCAAAAGTGGCTTTCACTGAAAGCAACCTCTGATTTTATATTTTCTGACATTCACTATCACTCTCATTTTGCTCAAAATCTGAAAGAATGGTTGATATCAGTTATGGCTCTGAATGTTCAATAAATATTCATTAACTTTGTTAATCCCATTGGGAAGACATCCCTTTACTTCCTGTGCAGGGATCCCTGGCAAGGTACGTTGATTGAGGGCATGTGGCCGGGTAAGGTTCCCTATATTGAAGGCATGTGGCCTGGTATGGTTCAAGGGGGAGGGCACGCTCCTTGTACCTTTTATTGTTGGCCAGCATAGCTGCATGCCTGGATAATGGCCTAGCATAGATTTTATGGAGGACCCAACTTTTTTGCCTGGGGTTTCCATCTAAAGCCATAGACCCTTATCAAGGATAAGGGTCTAGTATGGATTTTGGGGACCCCACTTTGTTTTGTCCTTTAAAAATTCATACCTGACTCCAATCTGGGGTTAGGGTCTGGTATGTATTTTAGGAAGGCAGCCTACTTGTTTTTTTGGGATAGGGTCCCCCTTAAAAATGCAAACCAGATCCTTATCGAACCAATGTTGTATGGATTTTGAGGGGGTGCACTCTTCTTTTGCAGAACATGTTACCTAGTATGTTTCAGGGGAGCACACTAAGTGCCCCCCCCCCCCATAGTGCCCCCCCCCCCCCGAAATCCATACCAGATGCATCTTGGCGGCTGGCTAAGAAAAGTAAGGGCAGCAAGCATGCTCCACCCCTCCTGATCCATGTCAGGACACATGCCCTTAACATAGGAAAGGTACCTCACCAGGGGGCACCTCCTGGAAAGGTGGCACTATGTTGAGGGACTCAACCCCACATTTCTGGCCTCGATGGATTGGGGGGAACAGATCAGGATCTGGAAGCCCCCTTTAAGATTAGGGGGTCCAAAGATATCCATCACCACTTACATGACTAAGGGGTAAATATTACCCTTGGTTATTCATTCACAAAATAAATTACAAAGTGCAAACATGACAACCTTCACATGGAGATCCTCTGCCGATGGACTGTTGCCACACATTATATTTCTCCAACTAGCTGCTAAACATCAACAAACTAGCCAGTGATGAGGACTGATAATACCGACAGCCGTTAAATGAATAACTTCTAAACTTCACCAGGTGGGCAAACTGGCCAAATCTGGCATTCTGTTCACCTTTTTGGTGTACTGTGAACAGCTTGACTTTGGGTCTAACTTATGGTTGCCCTAAACCCAAAGCTTAACCCTACAAGGTTAGAATGTGGCAGATATCAAAGAGTTTTGCCTCTAGATTAAGTTTTTCATGTAATGCTCCTTCACTATATGCTTCTTAAAAGTCTATATGGACTGGTATCCTTTTAAAACTTTTGATGTACTGTATAACTTATTAGTGGGGTCTGTATAGACTCTTATATTAACTCTGGCACATGGAAGTGTATTTTATTAGTTACTGTTTTGAGCATTTGTTCCAATCTGTTCTTTCTAGCATGTAGCTTAGAAAAATACAGATTTCATCAAGTATTTAGCTTGATGACAGGTTCCCTTCAAAGTGAGGAATGGGTTATAATCTCTATTTTAGAGAAGTCTATATGATGAAAAGTTAGTTTATTTTGGTTACAGCAAATACTGTCAATTAAAGTGTAACATAAGGTCTGAATTGTAAATTCAGAGCTTTGCAAAAGACAAACCTAAGACCTGTACCTGCTGGTCACCAGCAGGGCATTACTAATCTAATGAATGAAATGCATTATGTTCCCTTTTTGTCAGTCCTGAAATACCCACCATCATTTAGGCTTCCTGCCAAGAGTAATATCCATTAAATGATAGAAGCAGCATGGTTGAATTCTTAGTACAGCATGGATTTCTTTCAGATCCATTATGTCAAGATAGGTGAACTAATACAAATATGTCATTATAGTCTTGAAAAGCAAATTGGCACCTTTAGCACTTTGCTTAAAATATTAGTCTATTGTTCCAGAGTATGGGAATATTCAGATCTACAGCCAAAACAAATTCTTGGGATGAAAGGAAGCAGAGACTCAAGGCACTAAAATACTAAATACAAATTGCATTTTTAATGGCTTGTTTTACAAAGTGATAAACATATTCTTTTATCAATTTGTAATTACAGTTTAAAAATGTTTGAGTGACTGCAGATAGGAAAGCCATTTACTTAATCTTGGCTCCATAATATTCCGGAACTTAACTAACAGCGAGAAAAACAACCAGCCAAGATGCCGATACTAAAAAGTCATAATGACTGTAGGATTTTCAGTCAACCTTGGATGCACACATTTTGTACTGGTCTCAACTGGGAAAAGTGCCACAGGGTAAGTACACGCCTGACAGATGTCCTCCAGCAGCATTTCTGTATGAAAAGTGGATTTAAAAAGTATGTGAACATGGAATTCACTGACCTCTTGAGCAAATTCAACATCACAGTCAGCACCCAGAAGATAACGGGAAAAGCTGTCACTATAAGAAATACTTGAATTGCACAAGAAATTTCATTTTTATGTACTTTCTTTTGAAGATTATGATTGTGCTTAGCAATTTAAGAAGTGAAGTCTAGAAAACACCAATCTAAATGTACTGCTTTGCACTGCATTTAGAATGCAAAACACTAACAGCGACTAGATATCATTGGTGGCAAAATAAAAACTACTTGTTTTTAAATAACACCTATCAGAGCAAAATCTTCCAAAGGACTTGCCTTATAATAGTTTCTGTCCATTTGGTATTTATTTAAAAGGGAAAGTATAATACATTCACTCAATGTTATTCAAAAACTTCAATGCATACACATTTGTAAACCATTTTTTTTTAGTTTTCTATACAGGGTAATTCCACGACACTTAAGCTGGCCATACACCTATAGATTTTTTTCTATTGGCTTATGGTCACATGGAGGAATCTTTTGCATTTTTTCTATCAACACTAACTGTGTGGATGGAGGAATCTCCCGCTGGACCAAGCTTCAGTATCTTGCTAGTCGGCTTTGCTGGCTGTCAAAATACCTGAACAATTTGATTGGATGCAGTTCATTGTTCATTTTTTTTTTTTACTTTTCAAAGTATTTTATTGGTTTTTGGCATTTTCAAACAAAAATGTAACATTGGTACAGAAATGTATAGAAAAGCATGTTAGTGGCATGAGTATCACATACCAACGTGACATAACCAACAATCATGGATCAGTGAACCAGATAGCTGGCCACGTATTGAGCTAACATGAGAGGGAAACTTCCATAGGGGTCTGTCTGGCGAACTTATTGGCATTCCAAGAAAACCTAAGGAAGGAACAGGTGAATAGGAGAGAAAAAGGCGGAAAGGGGAAAGCGATGTTGGAAAGGTGGAGGGAAGGATGGGGTAAAGGAGAGCGCTATTTTCCGAATAATCAAGTGTGGTCTGGAGTAGTTATAAATGGGTATGGGTATGAGAAGACCTTTCATCAGAGGGTAATTAATGAGCGATCAAAAGACGGGGGAAGGAAATGTGTAACCCATGGGTCCCAGGTTAATTCAAATTTGGGCATATTATCTTGCAGACGGGCTGTGAGCTTTTCATTATAAAACGTCCAGTGAATTTTATTTTTAACCTCTGCGATAGATAGGGAATCCGACATCCAAGCTCTAGCGATCGTACGTTTGGCTGCTGATAGTACTTGCAGTATCAATTTAAATTGTAAAGCAGTGGGACCAATTGGTCTTACGTTAAGGAGAGCTTCTTGGGGTTTAGGTGGAATATGTCTGTTCAGGAGTACAGAAATGATCTTATAGACCTTACGCCAGAATGCAGCGACTACTGAGCATGTCCACCACATATGGAAGAATGTACCGCTTTCGCAGCAGCCCCTGATGCAGAGGCCGTCATAAGTTGGTGCAAAATGAGCCAATTGAGCAGGCGTTCTGTACCACTGAAGGAGCACCTTGTAATTGGCCTCCAGGGTCAGAGCACTTTTGGAGCATGACTTGGTGCTATCCCAAATTTGAGACCAAGTGTCCTCGTCGAGCGTAAAGTTTAGGTCTGTGTGCCAGCAGTCCATATAGGCATGCTGTGGTAGACCCGTGCCAGTTAGTAAGGAGCAGTACAACTGTGAAATCAAACCTGGTGTATGTGGGTCAAGGTTAAAGGTTCTTTCAAAGGGTGTCATCCGCGGCGATGTTATCAGGAATTTTATTTGCGATTGGATAAAGTGTTTTATTTGGAGATATCTAAATATTTAGTTGGGGGGCAAGTCGTATTTAGTCTGTAGGACATTGTTCATTTATTTTAAGAGCCAGCGGGGCCGACTAGCAACATACTGAAGCTTGGCCCAGTGGGGGATTCCTCCATCCACACAGTTTAGTGTAGATGGAGGAATCTGTTTCCATCTGACCAGCTGCTAGAAAAAAATCTATAGATAATGTATAGGTGTATGGCCAGCTTTAGGGGGAATTAATAAAGCAGTGAATAAGTAATTCATCAATTATTCACAAATGGTTAATCTGTCCAGACTCTGCAAGAGGTGGAGGGGATCTCTCCTCCACTCCAATTCAGAAGTTTGTGTTGTGTGGTCTGTTCTGCTATTCAGGTTTATAACTCTGAGCAGTTGTAGCAAATAAAAAGTTTCAGAAACTGGTGCGCTAATATTGAGCTTAATACCTTCTGGCTGAAAATGTATTCATAGGTCCCCAATCAAAAACAAACAAAAATATTATTAAAAAGAGTAAACAAAACACAAATGAAAAATATAAATAAATATATATTCATGGCAAAATGACCAGTAACATCATAGAAGCAAATATTCATTTCCATTAGACAAATGTTCAAACCAGAAAACGCGTTTTTTTTTTCTTCTGAAGCTATTAAAATAAATTTAGATCCCTGAACATTGCATGCTCATTCTATCAGCAAGAATGCTGTTAGGATCTGTCTGAAACATATAATTTATTGCAGTTTCATATACAGAAAGAACATAATGTTCCAACAATGAAGTCGGTGACACATGTAGATAAGAGGTTTGTGACCACTGTTTTCTCAACACTAGCCATTTGTCAAAGGCTCTTTGTAACCGAGAAGATTTGCTGTAAACTGCCTTCAGATACAAAAGCACACAATGCTAGACTGTAACATACGATCATCTGTTTCATGAATGAATGATCTGCTATTCTGTCAAGAAAAGGAACAATCTACTGGTGTCCATTATGACTGTCAGGATCTGGGTTTTTGGTGCCTGACATATGACGGAATTTGATAAATCCTAAACAAAAATATACAACAAGTCATAGTTAAAGCGGATGTGTAATGGTTTTGTATGTATTTTTACAATTCTGGTCAGCGCTATAAAAAGAAAAAAAAAGTAAAATTAAAGGCTAAGTTCACTTTAAAAAAAAATATTGTTCAGTCAAAGTGCCCCAGTAGTGTTCCAAACATTGTCCAGCTTAGAAAACTGGAGCTTACTTTACTTGACATACCTGTAGGCCAATCACTCATGTTTGTTCATATGCACAGTGTGCTCTCACTCTCCCTGTCACTGCAATGCTGAGCCTAGCCGTTGCTGCATCAGTGAGAGGAATAGTACGCTACGCATGTGCGGGTTTGTGAACAAGGGAGGACACTTGTTACTCTTATGATGGGGGCACACTCAACAGACAACACATCTCAGCTTCTACACCATCATTAAACAAAAAATTAGCAGCTATTCCTGAGGGTTCTGTTCAGAAATGTTGAAGCATCAGACACCCTGCTATTCCAGAATGGGATTCACTGTCTCTCTTACCCTTGTTTTTACCCACCTTCTTTCTTTTTTTTCTATTCCCCAATTTCTTTTACTCTTCTATTACATCACAGTTAGTTCTAAGTTAGTGAAAAGCTCATTCCTTTTTTTTTATTCGAATAGGTTTTTATTGAAATGTTTTCAATACAGAAGTGAACAATGCGCAATGAAAATAAAGAGGTATATTGCGGTAATTATGACAGGTATTTCCATACAACGTAAATCTACAAAGCAGGCAACAATGTAAGTTTACAACAGGATCTCAATTATGGTCACGACAGTTAATTATGGGATTCATTGCATTAAATTGTATCTAGGTAAGAAACAATGAGCAAAGAAAAGGAAAGTAGTGAAAAGCTAATTCCTTTGACAAGCCACTCTTTACAGTTGACCAGTAATCCAAGCAAGAAAACTGGATGAAGGAATGTTTGGAAATAATCCAGTTGCGACTCCCCACCCTTCCAGTCTGGCACACTAATCTGGGTAAAGTAAAACACTATTTGCTATAAACTTGACCTGACTTATAACTCAACATTACATCATAAGAACGTTAATTATTACTTTGTCATTAATGTGATGTGTTCTACAAAACAACTCCTCTTCTATATACTTATATGTTGTTGTTTTTGTAACCAGTAACTTACCTCAGAATGTTCCATAACTGAATCTTTAGCCTTTGTTCTAAATTCAATACATATTTATTGAAATGGAGTATAAAACTCACTAGAGTATTTTTACTCTTTTTTTCTAACCACTCTACCTTCTATATTGCAAACACACTAGAGAGTTTACAATCTAATAGCTTACAATCTAAGAACAATTAACAACATGTTATGAATAGTGTACATGTTGAACTGCAGGCGATCGATTAAATATTCCTTTGTAAAACATATATAGGAACAGCTTCACTTGCCAAAGAAAATATTGTAGGCTATACTACCATCTTATCTTGAATTGTATTGTGATTGTAATGTCTTCCTTATATTGTAAAGCACTGCGCAAACTGCTGGCGCTATATAAATCCTGTATAATAATAATAGTAATAGGCTACAACAGCCACAGGTAAGTTAGTGAGAGTATAACAAAGCCCATTTTGCTAGTGAAGATAACTGAATCCAGTCAAACCATACATTACACCTCCAGACATGCAATAAGTGTAACTCATACATACTTGTATGTGTGCAAGTGCAATATATCTGATGTCCATACAACTACTATACTGTTAATGATATTTAAAAGCAGCTCTAACATCTGTCTAAACCTTATTTCGGTTTTGGGGATTATTTATTGAAAAATAACTTTGTCAGTACTTATGATGCAGAAATTTCTAAAATATAAATTTTTGTGGAAAAAATTCCCATCATGTTGCAAACAGCTTACATTTTAGTAGTAGTGGCTGCAGGGAATGGGTGTTTGACAGGATGTAAAATCATTTCTATAGTGTCCACTGTCTTCAGCAGTTATGCCAAGTTGCTTTAATGTCCAGTGGCAGGGGCATTAACTTACAAGCCATTGTGTAAAACAAGCTTTCTACCTAGAAGCTTTTCCACATTTTGGAGAGTGTTATTTGTATAAATTTGTGAAATAGCTGAGTGGCTGAGGTTTCCCTAGCTTTTGTATTACTGTGAAGTCACTCAATAGGCTAATTTCAGCCTTAAAAAAAACAACATATCCAACGTCAAGTTAAAACAGCCATATTGCTTGAGGGGCACTGAGAAAACCAAGGACTGATTATACAGAAAAAGTAAAGCATGTATAATTAGGTAGCAGTCCTCATAAGATTTGAAAGTAGGTCTTCATTGCAGTGAATGCTGACAGATAAAGAAATAGGAGGAACTGAAAGGGACCTGTAGGAAAGGCTAGATATATTATTTCAAAATGTATGAATTTCAAATTAAGGCATTTCAAGCTAAGATATTATTTACAATCTGAAAAAAAGAAGTACTAGAGATATCCCACTAGTAAACTGATTGCAAAATGAATACAAGCTTGACATGCAACCACAAAATTATACATGACATGATATTCTAACCAAAGCTAGAAAGATGCCAATTATATCTTCTTTCCTTCCTTCAAATTGAAATAGCAAAGGCACTCTTCCCTTTTCATTCTAAATGCTGTTGAATGTGATTAGTCACTCTCATTTGCATACTCCAACCATGGACATGAGGCAGGAAATGCCAGTAGGAAATGAGGACACAAAGAATAGTTCATTCAAAAAAAAAAAAAGTCAAGGAATATTGTACTTTAAGGGTGAAATACAGTATACTGAGGAAATGAAGCACAATTTTCCTTTACATGAAAACAGACAGGCAATAATTGTATCTTTACACATAACTAAATATTAAATCAGTTTCAGACTTTGGGCATAGGGTGTATGCCTTACTAAAAAGTACACCTCTACCCCTGCTGCCGTTCCCCCACCACCACTTTTGCCAGAAAATCCTAGATGTCAAAATGACAGCTACTGGTTTGTTTATTGAAGCTTTGGAACAAGGGATGATATTGACCTTTGATCTGGATATGATGTCAGTTAAAGCAACTGTACAAGTAAAAATAAACAGCATTTTTCTGCTGAACTTTTTATTTGTATTTATTGTTCATAAAGGGTATGCAGATGTGAGAGCTGAAATGATTAAATGAAAAAGTTGTAGCTTCCCCCTTCAAATGTTTCTACCCTGTAGCCAGGCCTTATCGGCCTCTCTACAAATCCAAAGTTAAGAACAGGAACAATCCACCATTTCATTATTTGTCCAAAGTATCCGCATCTGCAAATTAAACAAATTTTGTTGAAAGGGTTTTAAAACTATTCTCTGGCACTTTAATTGTAGGAGTGAGTGAAAGTATGTGCACAAGTCAGTAGAGAAACTGTCAACTATCAATACACATCTATTCAAGATAGGCAGAAGGTACTCTTGATCAATAAGTAGAATTGCTACAATGATGTAGCGTATTCATCTGTTTCTTAAAGAATGGAAAATGCCATTCCTTTTAATAGGGTGAGATAATTATAGAAGGCACCACTGTATGGCTTGAGGCAACAAAGATTTCATCTTACCTCCTGACCCCACTGTCACGAAGACAAGCAATGCAACAGATTCAAGTATTACTTGAAAATGTGTCTGTGCAAGGGTAAATAATGACAGTTTATACACTTACCACATGTTTAAAGTGGTAGTGCAACTATCTGCACCAGGCCCTAAGACGTGACAATCAACGTGACTTTAACTAGATTGCATATATTGAGAGTTTTTTTTATAGATAGGAGGAGATAATGTAGTTGGCTTTCAAAAACAAAAGCCATTCAAATTCTGAAGTTGAATGAATAGTACTTTCAAAGTAAATGGAACAAAGTAAAAAAATCTTTCAAGGTGTTTTTAAACTTGTAATTATATGTGTACATGCACTCTCCATATGGCTGGTATCCTATCTCAACAGTTAAAGAGTAATTACACTTCGGCTGAGGAGAAAAATCAATCCTCTCTGGGTGATCAATGTACATTACAAGGATTTTAACAAACTTTGCTGCAGTTTTCTACCCGTTTTTGTTCTGAAGACAAAGCTGTTTGTTGCAGCATGTCCTTTCCAAACTGATTCCTAAATGGGAGGGTCTGGGTTCATTATAACCAGGTGGTGGCCTTCCTGTGTTGTAATAGAGAAAGGTGCAGTGTTGGCATCCCTTTAGTAGTAATTAACCCTTTGGAATAATTTTAGCAAAAATGAAATTCATATTGCAAGGAATGCCAAAGATTATACTTGTATCTTAGTGCAGACTTCCGGGAAAATCAGTCAGCCAATCACAGAAGCAGGGAGTGACATTTCTGGGGGCATTCCATACACCAGCTGTGTACGGAATGCATCCAGGTCGCCATATTGTATTGCATTTTTTTGACAGCTTTAGAAACATTACAGCACCTACAGTTTTAAATGAAGGGTTTTTTTTAACAATGTTAAATTACAAAATGGTCTGTGCAGCAATTATATTATTTTTCTAAATATTTTCTTCATTTTTACATTTTTAAAGTGGAGTTACTCTTTAAGCAAATAGGATGAGCAATTGTGCTGAAATACAGAACTCCCTATATTGGCTAATCTACAGGTTTCTATATTTAAACATGTAAACAATACTGAATAGCGGCTTACGACACACATTACTTTAAGGTAAACAATGCAATAGCCATGCAAACCATGTGCTTACCTACCATGCACTTTACTTCCCCTTTATTAATTATTTCATCTAGTTACAAAATTAGTTAGCTTTTGAAAAGGAAAAATGTGCAGATGTTTTAAAGCGGGACTCCAGCTACAGAGATCAATACAAATTCTTAAGTCAAAAAAGTTACCTCTTGTAATGGGATGTAAAGTGCTCACATCACTCTGTATATTATTTAATCCATTCATTAGTGTGCTGGATGCTACTGTCAGCATGTCTCCTTGTCTATTCACAGAACTCATTGTATTATGTGAAAATAATGCAAGGTGTTTTGTTGATAGACAAGGGGAGAGAAAGGGGAAGGTAAACAACAAGATCACTTCACTGTATGTGTGCCAGAAGTCTGGTGCTGAGAGTAGTATCTGGCACACTGAATGGATTATAGGGTAAATAGAAGCCATGTGAACATTTTGCACCCTATTAGAAGAGGTTACTTTTTTTTGCTTTAAGAATTTATATACTGTAGATCCCTGTGGTTGGAGTTCCACTTTAATAAAAAAAATGGGTTTCAAAAAATGACAGCCTTTGTCTTCATTCTATTAATATGTTGTTCAACAAAATGCTACACCCCCGTTTCTTTATATGCTGTAAACATGTAAATGCATAAACAACTGCAATAAAGATATGCAGGGTTATTCACAAAAGGGTGAAGAGTTTGGAGATGGCAGGAGAAGTGAACAATCTAGGACAACATAGCTGATTTGGAAAAATTCTCCAATTCAGCTCACTTTCCAGTTCAGCTACTTTGGCCTAAATTGTTCACTTCTCCTGCCTTCTCCAAACTCTTCACACTTTTGTGAATAAAACCTGATAAAGTACTTACAAATGCTTACACAACACAAAGGAACACTTTAATGACTGCTAATAAACAAGCTGGTGCTTCTTCACACTGTGTTTTACAGCTACCTCCAATAATGGAGAGGTGAATGGAGCATGTCACCCATGCAGGAAAGCCTAGTAAAGTGCAGTAATTCCAATGAGTAGCTTTAACAAGATGTAGTTCATTGCTTGATTGAGCCCTTTGTCATACTGCATGGAAATATTTGTTACCTCACGTACTACATTAAAATGTGCTAATAAGAACATTGTAACACTAAAACATCCCGCTCCTGATACAAGTTAATTGGCCTTGTCAAAATAAACAGGAAAATATTTTGATGAAGATGGCAGATGTACACCTAGACAGCATAATGAACACATTCGCTATATTTGGGATAACAAATACAGCCTTCTGTTTTCCTAATGTCTAATTCCAGCTCCACATTTCCATGACAAATAATGCATCAAAGAAAAATCAAAAATATCCACACACCAATGTTTTCCATTAAATTAGCGTTTCAGATACAGTGCAATATCCACAGCAGATTCACGGAGCTAATTGATTCTCCAAATCTAGTATGTGTTTTTTTTCACTGCTGTCTTGCAGAGTATGGGCAGTGATACATACAGGGAACTGCCAACTCAAAAACATTCTAGGTACATCACACTGCTAAGTAAGTAATGGGGAAAAGGATATTCCCAGGTAGAATGAGCTACTGAGCCAGGGATCGAGGCAAAGGGACACTTCGGGGAATAGCGTACAGTAGTGTTAACTCTGGAAATTGGTGTGTAGTAATATCTGTAGGGGTGCTATTAAATCAGTAATGGTGGACACAGCGATTTCCATGTACATTATTTGCTGAGCCAGAGACAGGTGCACAGGGACCTATCTCTGGGCACCATGATGCTGAACTGGGGGCAAAGGCAGTGATCATTTCATGGACACTGCCAATATAGGTCAGGGAACAGACAATTTAGGAGAAATATGGTGATAAAAAGAAAAAATGCTTTTTGAGAGTGATTTTTTCCCCCCCAATACAAGTCCAATTATTTTTAACTGTTTAAGTTTATACTAGGTAACGTTCCTATTCACTAAACTTGTAAATAATGCTATATGTAAACACCTGTATAAATTTCAATTGGCACATGAAGACTAGATGACATTTCAGGTTAAGCTAACAGTTAGGCTGCCAATACGCCCCACTTTTCGCCCGATTATCGAACCGTCGTATGATTTTTGTACGGCGGCCCCATCCTGCCCCGATTATCGCAAGTTGGATCAGCGGTAATTAGAAGAAAGCACCTGGACGAATTGCAGTAATCGACCACACGTATTTTCGTCTGTGCATGTGCAGTGTGGATCGTACTAATTTTGACGTACAGAAACGCCACCAACCTTGTGAAAATCGTACGTTCAACTGAAGTTTTCTAACCTGCTGGTTAGTCAAAAGTCAATCGATTGTACAGTATTTGCAGGTGTACACTGCACATCAACCTTACGAATATCGACGAAAACGTGATCGCATACAAAAATCGGCCGATATTCCTAAGGTGTATGGGCACCTTTAAGCTGGTGTCACACATGGTAACACGTGTGTGATTTTGCTTGTTAATGTGGGCGTCTACTCATTTGATAAGGCAGTCTACTCATTTGAATGGGCTGCCTAATGCACCAAAAAAGGTGCATGAACCTTTTTGTGAGGCAGTGCATCACGCTGCATAGAGTGTTGTCATAGAGTGATGCCATGGTGTGTTGGGGTGCCAGTAACAATGAATTACCACAGTGTAACAGTTTGAACCCAGCCTAAAAGTGCTAATAACTACTGTTGAAGGGGTGGTTTCATACACAGCAGCACAGCTGGCTCACTTTTTCTAAAGTTAGCTTAGGCTGATACGGTTAATTTTTTTTTCCAAAATGTTTGGCACTTTTTTTCTTTATATGGTAAAAAATAAAAATAACCGCAGTGGTGATTAAATACCAGCAAAGAAAGCTCCATCTATCCAAAAAAATGATACAAAATGTATTACGGTATGGCATTACATGACTGAATAAATTAGTATTTGGGCGAGCACTCGTACAGAGTATTTGGGCGAGTACCCGTACTTGCACAAATGCTCTGATGCCTAGCCCGATACATCCTGTATTAGGACATCACACCGGCCCGTGCAACATTTTTCTTACGAGCACGCCGAAAATGGTACGATTTTCGGCTGGTTTTCCAACATGCTCGTAAGATAGACGTGCGACCGTATAGTAGAAACGGTCGCATGCCTTCCATACACCTGCCGATTATCGTACGATTGCGGGATTTCCCGTGATTATCGTACGATAATCGGCAGGTGTATTGCCACCTTTAGTTGCTATGGGCTACTACATTTTGAAAATCAATTCACTATTTATATTTGCAATGTCTTAAGGTGCCCATACACTGTACGATTCTCGTACGAGAATCGCGGGAAATCCCGCGATCGTACGAGAATCGTACAGTGTATGGAAGGCGTGCGACCGTTTCTACTGTACGGTCGCACGTCTTCCATCGAACAAGCAGGCTGGAAAACCCGCCGGGAATCGTACGATTCTCGGCGAGTGAGTGGCCTGCTTGTTCGACAACTGACGAACGGGTCGGTGTGCGCACGCGCACACTGCCCGTTTGCCGTCGTTGCAAGCCCGCCCCTCATTGCAGTCATCGCAAGCCTGCCCCTCAAGGGGGCGGGCTTGCGATGATCGCAAGTACGATCTGCCTGTCCAAGATGGGCAGATCGTACGTTTTTTTAAGTACTTTACAACCATCGCAAGGCTAAGGTCTTGCGATGGTTGTAAAGTGTATGGCCACCTTTGAGGTCGCAATTCTTGTGCAGCTTGCAGCCAAATTCTATTTGCATCAAAAGGAATAAAAACTAGGAGAATAGGATTTTTATAAGTTTTGCACAGATTTTGCAGAGGAATGTGTTAAGTGTAGAGTGAAAAAAAATTACAATAGTGAATAGGAGTCAGCTGTCAGCTTTCACTCTACTGCACTCTTTATGATCTTTACACTGTACCACTCTTCCTGATTTTTCTCTGTCACTGTACTATATCTACTTATTTTAAATCAATATGACTGCATGCAGGAGCTAATTATTGTGTGCTTCTGTTTTTAAATTGTACCAAGTAAATCATCAATGAAAGGTTGAAACAAAGAGCAGCAACTGAATTTCTGACGAAAGAAGATATATTGGCTGTCAAGATCCATACAAACTAAAGAATGTGTATGATGATGCAGAAATTGACGTGAGCCAAATTAGGTATTGGGTAGAGAAGTTTCAAAAGGGAGAAACTAAAATTGTTGACAAGGCAATGAATGGTGCCATTCAAGCTCTCCTCATCCAAAGATAATGAAATCTGCCAGATTAGCACAAAAATGCCAGGCCGTGATGACTGTGTTTTGGGATGACCGAGGCATGATTCTCATGGACGTTTTGGATAAAGGTGCAACTGTGTATAGTAAAACCTACATTGGTACACTTCAAAAACTGAAGAAAGCTATCAAACAGAATAGACCACAGAAAAAACATCCATGCCATACAGCTGCATCATGATAATGCAAGCCTACAAACCTCTGATGCCACTAGTCAGGTGATTGCCATCAAGTGATTGCCATAATGGGATAATCAGTGGTCCCTCATTCACCCCACAGCCCATATTTGGCACCATCTGAGTTTTACCTGTTTGGGTTAAGAAAGGATTACATCCATGGCACGAGATTTAAGGGCCTGCAAAAAGTTATAACAGCTCTAAAACAGTGGAGCAACGAGTGCTCTGTAAAATTGGATTTGAGGCGCAATGATGGTGCAAACGCAAAGATGCAAATGCATCGAATGTGATGGGGACTATGTGGAAGGGTAACTCTGTAGAGGAGTTTATAGGCTAACTGTATGTATGTTCATTGCTTCCATCTCTCCATAAATAAACATTCCATATTTCAACAGACGTTGCTTTTTAATACCCTGTCATACATTCCGCTTCACTATAGAGCAAAACTAATCCAAAGACAGCCAGATATTTTATGTAACGTAATGAATGATCATGTTTTCACAGTTTTCTTTGCTTTTGTGAATAAAAACAAATAAAAATACTATTTTTAAGATTGCTACCAGAAGTTATCTGTCCACAAAAACAGTGTAACTGTTGCCATGTTTTAGCAGTATAATAAAGGAGTTACATGGATGGTATACTGTTTACATTTTTTTTGTATAGGCAAACAGCAACTTTTAAAACCCAGAAGCTACCCCCAACACATAAGCCTTCATTTTGCCAAGATGTACATCAACCTACACTTTCTGCCTCCTGAGGTGTGGGGGTAGTGCTGGTGTCCACGGTGTCCGCATCTAACCCCTACGGGGGTTAGATGCATGGTACTTTCGGTGCGGGTGATGCACTGACACCAGCTCAGTAACGTTACTGGTTGCCAGGTGCTGGGCAAATAAAGTAAGAGCCTGACACCTCCTTCCTAGTTCTTAACTGATGTCACATTCTGAACTGCAAGGCAACTCTATTCACTTACAGCTTGATGCAGCTTTTAAAAGGTGCCCATACACTATACGACCATCGCAAGACCTTTGTCTTGCAATGGTTGTAAGCTAATTAAAAGCTTGTACGATCTGCCCATCTTGGACAGACAGATCGTAATTGCGATCTATTTTCTGATTGTTCTTTTACTCAAGTTCAAAATGGGGTAAACATTCAAATCCAATCTGTGGTTACATACTCTAGTTTTTGCTAACAGTTTTGCTAAAACCACTGTGTTCAGAAAAACATGGCTGCTGGAATCACCTTATCATCTGCTACCACTCACACACAGCACAACCACCAACTGCCAATTAATGTAGTAAGACTGATTTTATTTTAATTTTTTTTATAGAAAGGAACAATGTCATGAGAGAAACATAGAAGCTGCCATGACTGACCTCCTAAAAACATTCCAGTTGCCTGGATTTGATGCTGTTCATCTAGCGTTAGAGCTGAACACCAGAACTGTTTTATGCATGAAAGGAATTTTAGTTCTATTTAGCCAGACCCATAAATTACTGAAGACTGAAGATCAGCTTGACAGTCAGGCAACTGGCATTTTGAGGACGGTGTCAGTATTGCCAGCCTACATGTTTCCTATGACAAATTCCCTCTATGCACATTACGCATCAAGAGTGATTATCATGCACAGATCATCTTATCAAGGGGTAAAATGATAAGTACATGCAAGCTCTAAAATATGCAATATTTTTAAATACATATTTGTCTGTTTTTTTTTAACTTTCAGTACTCGATGGACGTGTGTCTTTTTTCAACCTGACTAACTATATAAATATAGTAGCACATTAAAAGCACGTTTTGCTTTTTGAGTGAAAACAGTAAATGGTCACTTTAAAACACTGTGTATAAATGTTCATTCATATTATCACTTTATGCTCACCACATGTCCATGACCTAATTATAGCGGAGCTTCTTATTACTCTGCACAATACTGGGATCCATAACATATATTACAATACTGGCCTAGTCTTTGGGACAAGTTATAATGACTGTAAGTGTCTACATTTTGACATGTCTTGGGCAAAAAAAGAAAAAAGGTAAAATTTACTTTTAACTAGGCAGTTGTGTTCACAAAATAAACATAGTATGTCACAAGCCTTTTTTCAAACCATTAAATTAAAAAAAGTAAACTGTGCAAAGTGGTTACAGGTATAAATCAATTTGGCTTGCAATTAAATGCAATTATTGCTCCAACAGATGCAGCGAAGTGCAAATGGAATATCAATGCCATTGGAACAGACACAGTCATTATTTCTGAATAAATACCTGCATTAAAGTTATGAATGGATCCATTTCTTCTTCAATTAATGGCTAGACACAGCTTTATTTGTACACAATGTTCCTGTACACCATGCTTACAAATAGCCTGTATTACCATGTGATGTATATACAGCCATCGGCTACAAGGTCCTTTGTAAACTTTTCTGAATTTTTTTTCTAACATAATTATTCTAAAACAACTTTTGCTGTAAAACATTGCTATATCTTTAAGTTGCTGTACAATGCTTACACAAACAAAGAATACCGGAGATTACATCTACAATAACACCAATCTAATATTACAAGCTGAATTACAAGCATGACCTTCTAAAGTTTATTTCACTATTGGCTTTATAAAGTAGAAACAGTGTGCCAAGTGCAACAAAAAAATAATTTTCAATGATGTGACTGATAGTAAAAATTGATTGGTTACTGCTAGTAACAGAACACTGGAGCTTTTTGAACTAATTATATATGCTATATCTAATAAATCCAATGGCATGTAAAGCTGAGCTACACATGTTCATGACATTTCTCAAAGTAGTTGTATGAAGCAATTTAAAATGAAATCATCCCGAGTAGTTAAAACATGACAACATCGTTCTCAGTGCTGCAGATTTGAAGGTTAATTGATAGATGGGAATGTCAGATGGTCTTTTCTGCATACAAGCATTGCTGTATCTCTCTCTAATGAGCCTAATGATTCCTAAACAGAATATGCTGAGCTGTAACCGACTGTGAAAATAGCTCCTAAGTTGGCATTTTTATCTTGAGAAACAAGCAATCTGTGTTATTACCATAGAAGCAATCCTGAGATTATAGCACACAGGTGTACGGCTCACAGGTGTCAGATGCAGACAGCAGCAGCACATTTATACACATTCCTTTACAGGGTACAAGGGTATTTCTCTGCATTGTGCACAGAATAATTAAGGGATTCACAGAAAGCTGCCACTGATAACATGTATACCGATTCTATAAAACCTTTAATATCCATTAGATGTCTAAATATGCACAAACATCTTTTCAACAGTGAAATTAAAATACGCCAGGTGAATTTCCAACCAAATGAAGACATTCAATGCAATTTTATCAGTAAAGTGCATTTTTGTTCTATCATTCTGTTTCCTATGACAGGCTTAAAAAAAGTACATGAAAAAAGTATTTACCTTTAAGGTTACATGATATAATGATCATAATCCTTTGAAATGGTCCTGACACTTCCCCTTGCATTGCATCTTCCTCGAGAGAACCGAGCCCCTACTGTTATTACACACAAATCCAGGGGAGAGGCGGGTCTGGGAGGGTGATAGACTAATGCTCCAGACAGCATTAAACTATGTTTGTTGTAAAGCTTGACTCTGAATACAAGCAAGTGGGCGGCGCATGAACAAAAAAAAAAAATCCAGGATGCCAGAATGGGCATATGACTGCCTTCCCCCATACAACAAATGGACCTCATCCAAAAGGATGTCTTTTTGTGCAGCTCATTAACATGTTTAAACAGTTACGTCATGCAAGCCAGGCACTGAAGAGGTTAACAGGACCCTTTCCAGAAGGACCGTGACAACTTACCATTCTCTTTGCACTCTTCTGGGGGTTTTGCTTTCTTTGCTAGCCGAGGATCTAGCCATGACGTGGTCTTTGTGTTGTGGCTGAAAAGAAAAGACACCACTTTGAGAAGGGCACACTGAAAAGAATTACATTTATTTCTCTAAGAAACAAACAAAATAAAGAGGAAGAGAAGGGCGTTATTTCAAGAGAATTGCAATCGATATACTTAATTTGCCCACTGGTTCTAATTAGCCCTGAAGGAGTTTTAAGAGTAATTGTGCAAGGCAGCTGTAAATTTGGCATCCTGAACTTGCTCTGCTGAAAGCGGCTATTTTTATTAAAATCAACCAGCATGCCTGCCAAGAGAACCTCATTGAAGATTCAAAGCTCATCGCCAGCTAAAGGAATTTATTAGATAGACACAGTCTCCGTTCAGTATAGTGTTCTCAATGAGCTCTTCCACCCGCTCTCACAGGTCAGGGAGGAATTAGGTGGAGATTCCACATATGCCTTTACTTGTTACTGACGTCCTTCAATATAACTGTGACTAGGCAGATGGTGATAGTGTTGCCTCACATATTGGTATGCTCACATCTAGTGTTTAATAGGAAGGCAGTAGTCAAAAGATTTAACCACTACATGATTATATGATCTGACCCCGACATTATTATTATGTTAAGCTGTAACATATAAATGAATGCTTGTTTCAGCGTGCATATTTATTCATGGAGCACATTCCCAGAACTAGCTTTATACTGGGTGTCTGAAGAGTACTGCCAAGGGTGTAACAACATCCCTGGCAGCCCAGGTGACTGCTATGGGCTCAGGCACAGAAAGGGGTCCAGTTAATGTCTCAAAAGGGATTGCTTAAACATTTGTTTAGTTACAGTGGCTTCCTATAAGTGAGCATTACAGTCCACCAACCTCTGACCACCAGTGTTAAGTGGGTTTTAATAGGGGTACATGATTTACTACCTGCCAGTGATTGGGGCACCCATTAAAATTTCCAGTGGGGCCCCAAGGATTCTAATTACAGCCAATTACAGTCACTTTACAATCACATTATATCTTAGATGTAAGCTCTCACGGGCAGGGCCCTTCTTACCATTTTGTCTTGACTTGTATTGTAACTGTAATGTCCTCCCTATATTCTAAAGCACTGTGCAAATTGTTTGCGCAATATAAATCTTGTATAATAATAATAATTTGCTTGGATTATGTATTGACAATCTTTTATCTGCAAGCACCTAAAGGTAATTTTTTTCTGGCATAAAAATAAAGCACACATAAAACACATTAAAGGGATTTTGCTGAAATGCTGAGAAAAATGAAAAATCAATAACCGTGCAAAAGAGAGCATTCTTATTCCTATTTCACAGACACTGTACAGGTGACTTAAGGTGGCCATAACCCTTACGATCGTATGACACTTTTCGTCCAATGATCGAACCGTCGTACGATTTTCGTACAGCGGCCCCATCCTGCCCCGATTATCACAAGGTTCAATTAGCCGTAATTAAAGAAAAGCACCTTGACGATTACGGCAATCGACCGCACGTATTTTCGTTTGTGCCTGAGCAGCGTAGATCGATTTTTGACGTACAGAAACGCCACTAACCTTGCGTGAATCGTACGATCGACCAAAGTTTTCAAATCTGCTTGAAAATCAAAAGTCGTACGATTGTACAGTATTTGCAGTTGTACACTGCCCATGAACCTTGCGATTATCGGACGAAAATGCGATCGCATACCAATATTGTACGATAATCGTAAGGTGTATGGGCACCTTTAGACACAGATGAAAACAAATTCCTCAGTCCCCCCGGTTGTTGCGCGACTGCAGCTGGTGATACAAGCAATCGAGCGTCTATAGAGACGCTCGATCGCTTGAGTGTGTTAAGCTCCCGGCCTGCCGTGTAATTACAACGGCCGGCCAGGAAGCTGCTCGTCGGGCTCCACCGTCCACTGGACGAGTGGATTTTTCGAGCCCTGCAAATTACCATCATCAAGTGATGCTGCACAAAAAGAGTGAAATGATATCCATAAAGTGTATGTAAACCCTAACAATAAAACTCTCTTGCTTGAGTTCGAGCAGTTAACCAAAATATAACTATGAAGGGCAGGCACCACTCATTCAACAAAAATTATGTGTATTTACTGCGCACAACAGGATTTATAGCTGAATACATTTCTGGCATATTAACAGGTTCTTGCACTTGTAGGGTCTTTACAACACGGGGAAATGTGTATGTATTGCACAGATGTACTGCCTGTGTTTTTTTTTTTATTTTGCCCTGACAAACACTTTAATACAATATAAAGTGAATACAAATTACCATTAGATCAAACACAGTTAATTAATTCTACATTTGATGTGATTAATCCTGTCACAGTTATCAGTGAACAAATCATCATTGTAATAATATACTATTTTGCTGCACTTAACTTAATTTTCAAAAAACTGCAATAAATAACTTGAATTTTTACAAGCTGGAACCAAAACAGGTGTGATGAATGATCTTTGTTGCATAGTGGGGGGGGATAATATATTCTGCTTCCTTGCTTGAAAACTACAATCAGGATAAAATGACCAATAAACTTGCATATAGCTGTTTGTGTTTTATGAGCACTAACAATATCACCATGGAATGTTACAAATTCTTCCAGCAGGTGAGAACAACTTTTTAATTAAAAGGAAGGAAATGGCTGAGATGAGTAAAGGTGGCCAAACACTTTACAACCATTGCAAGACCTTAGTCTTGCGATGGTTGTAAAGTAATTAAAAAAACGTACGATCTGCCCATCTTGGACAGGCAGATCGTACTTGCGATCATCGCAAGCCTGCCCCCCTGAGGGGTGGGCTTCCGATGACCGTAATGCTGAACGGGCAGTTCAGCATTGAACGGGCGCACACCGGCCCGTTCGGCATTTGTCTCCCGAGCATCATTCAAACCAGCCGAAAATCATAAGATTTTCGGTTGGTTTTCTAGCATGCTCCTTAGACAAAAGACGTGCGACCGTACAGAATTTATTCAACTACTGGGCTGGGCTGACAACACACAGCATTTTTGAAACAAAAGTGTATTTCTAATGATGTGTGAGGGCTGGATGTGACCCAGTTTCCCCAGAGTTTGCCCAAGCCCGCACTAAAATGTCACTGACACACCCTCTTCCTGCCCAAATGAGTTGCAACTGGGGCCTTCCTTGCCCGACAGCTAAATGTCACAATGGGGCAGGAAATGCATCTGGCACAACTGATTGGGACAGCAAGGGGGTGTCATTCACAGTTTTGCATGGGCTTGGGTGAACTCAGGCAAGCTGGGTTTGCACCAAGCCAAAACAAATATCTTCCTGCTCACAAACTGCTGCAGTATATATACTGAGCTGTGCATATTCTCGGCATGCCCTTGTGTAGGAATGCTCATGCGCCGGATTAATGTCATTTTGGGTTGGCCAATCAAGATGGAACCCAAAGGAGACTGGACAAAGATGTAGATCAGTGAGGGAGTTTCCATATGCTGCATCATTGGAAGGGAAGTTAGTACAGTGGATTTTATTTCTGCTCAAAAAAACTGCAGAAGATAAAGCTGTGTAAAAACTGGTCAGCAGGTGAATCATTTTAACAAGCAAGTCTTAGGCCTGGTTCACACCTGTATGTTTTGTAGCGCGTTCAACGCTCTACGAACGCTCTACAAAACGCTCAAACATGAAAATCCCATTGTTTTCTATGGGTATGGTTCACACCTTGCCGTATTTCAGCCCGTCTGAATGCGCTACAAAACGTCCTACACCTGAAAAGGTACATGAGCTTCTTTGCGGCTTTTTTGTTGCGCGTTTCCATTGGGATACAGCCAAGTAGCCCTCGGAAACGCGCGTTTGTTACCGCGAATTGCAGTAAAAACGTGCATCACGAAACGCGCGACAAACGTGCATATACGATACGCCTAGGTGTGAAAAGAGCTTTAGCCAAAATGTACTAGCGTTACAGAGTACAGGCAGGTATTTTATTACAAAAATGAAGAGACCACAGAAAAAAAGTAGTGTAAAACTGTCTAGCAGCAGAACAGTTTTAATAAGAAAGACTAGACTCAAATGGACTCAAGACATAGAGCACAGGCACGTGGTTTACTACAAGAATTAGGAGACCACGGATGATACAGGAGTATAAATAAAAATTATAATTTGCCAGCACCAGGTCAGTTTTGTTGAGCAAGACTAGGCCTAAATGTAGTAGTTACAAGGAGCATAGTTGGGTGTTTTACTATAGGAATTGATATACCGCAAATGAGTATGTTTAAATCTTTGGATTTCCTACTGTTGAGTAGGGTTCATTCCAAATGGATTTATGGAGATATTCCAAAATGCAATATATTTTGGGTGATTCTTGAAGAATAGCAAGTACACTCTTTAGGGATTATGCTAATCAAGGCCCCCCGTAAAAGCAAAATTACAAAGATGGTATATGTATCCTCCATCAGATGATGTCCAGATGATGCAGCAGTATAAAATTGGGCAGCAGCAGGACAGTTTAAAGGACCCATTCACACCAATGCATTGTGTTAATCACATGATTCTGTATGATTAAAATGTGCTATCATGCAGCACACCTACCATGCATTACAGTATGACAAGTGTGTTGCCATTCATTGGAATGCCACCCCAATGTACCTACCGGCCACAATGCGGTGCCACACAGCAAAACATTTGGTACTGCAATACCATGTTTTGCATTGTAGTGTGGTGGAAAAAAGTAGTGTATGCAAAGCATGGTACAGCAGTACTGCACATTGTGCTGCATGGTAGCGCATCGTGGCTAGGAGGTGCATTGGGATGCTATTCAGCTGTGCCATTTACAAAATGCAGTGGTGTGAACGTGCCCTAAATGAGCAAGACTAGGTCCAAATTTACTAGAGTCAAGTAGGCGGTAGGTGTTTCACTACATGAATCAACATATTGCAGATGATGCAGCAGTGTAAAATTGAGCAGTTTTAATCTGGCTGGCCAGCAAACTTGTTTTGAATCTTGAATACAAATCTGACATATATTTTGTAATGATTCTGGAACAATGATGGCTATTCAAAAATCTCCCATTTATTATTGTAGTGCAAAAAAATAAAAATAAATGCTTCCCACACCCCCACAGCAAATGCCAATCATCTTATTAGAAACAGCCCTGCTGTCTCATAAGGCACTTTTAACTGAACTCTCTGAACAGATATCAGGAGCGCCACACACACAAACACTAAACCCATAGTTTATGTGTGCACCTGTGAATAAGAAAAGACAACCACCCTTGCTTTAAACATGGCCCACATTTAAGGAAAGTTTAGAAAGCACAAGGTCACAATGACATGCAAGCAACATTTTGTATTCAGAGCCAGCAGGATACTTGACTACTAATAACAAAGATGATACCAAAGTTAAATAAAGCTTTTATAGTAGCTTTCACCAGGCACAAGCTCTTCTGCTTTCGTATTTCCTTATAGAGCTCTCACCTCTTCCTTGATAACTTTGGAACGGAGACAAATGACTGCTGCAAAAGGGCAAGTAATAATTTTGATATATCATTTTTTAAGATGATTTATCTAAACTAACAGTGATTAAAAGGCACAGACTGCTCCAATTGCCAATATATATCATATATTTAAAACAAAGCACAACAAACTGCATGCTAAAACATTTTGGTTACAATTATCTGCAGATTTTCTGTGGTCAGATGGAAAAAGTGCAACAGATTGGCCCAGGTTAAGTGTAGATGGAGGAATCTGTTACACCTTTTCCACCTGACCATAGAAAATCTGCAGATAATTGTAAGGTGTATGGCCAGCTTTAGACATAATGGAACACACAGAGTGGAGTGATTGTTGCAGCGCTACAAGCTAGTGCAGCAAAGCTTTAGCTCACTATAAAGGTGCCCATACACCTTACAACCATCGCAAGACTTTTGTCTTGCGATGGTTGTAAGCTAATTAAAAGCTCGTACGATCTGCCCAGGGGCGGGCTTGCAATGACGGCAATGAGGGGCGGGCTTCCGATAACTGCAAACGGGCAGTGTGCGCATGCGCACACCGGCCCGTTCGGCAGTTGTCGAACAAGCAGGCCACTAACTCGCCGAGAATCATACGATTCCCGGTGGGTTATCCAGCCTGCTTGTTCGACTTGCAACCGTTCAGTAGAAACGGTCGCACGCCTTCCATACACTGCAAAATTTCGTACGATCGCAGGATTTCCCCGCGATAATCGTACAGTGTATGGGCACCTTAAGGGTGCATGCTACCAGGGAAACCTATAGACACAATGAAAGAAAAATTATCTTCACACCCAGAAAAATGAAAATACATTTATTGATCAAAAATGTTCTCGAATATAGCATAACTTCCCAAAAGGACCATAATTAAAATTGACAACCTTATCATATCACACATACATCCACTCTTCCCTGAGGGGGTTACCCGAAAATCACGCTTGGAAATTATAGTAATTGCTGAGCTATTAACCCTAGAATGTATGCATTCAACACTGCAGACCATGGATCAGACAACCACACAAATATCCGGAAAGGCCTGCTAATTTGATGGTCAGAAAAAAAGGTCTTTAGTTCTACCGCCAAACAGTATTTCACTGCATGAAATGGCGGATCAATTCCGGAACGGAAGAATCCCAAAAAAATTATGAATCAGTCTTAAGGGTCCATAGTAGATAACACAGTACTGTACCAGTAATTCCTCTTACAATCAGGAGATCCTGGACTTTAGAACGTACTTCACTCCATGCAGATGGCAAGCTTATCCTGTGGCAGAGATATCTCAAACAATTTATGGACACATAGAAACCACTAGTCCATTTAGGAGTTCAATCACTGCTCCCGATATTTCAAGACAGATCAATTAAATCGGGCCATGTATTTCACAACTGATTTCCGTCAGTGTATCCAGATGGAGGACTGCAGAGGCTTGACTCGTACCTGGAAACCTTTCAACAAAGTACCCTTATGCAGGGATAATTGAAACGGACCATTCGGTCAGTATCAAGACATAAATTGTCAGGTGTGTACATTAAGCCGCATGCGGTCACCCACTTAGCCTAGCATATGTTTGCCTCCCACAAACTAAGGGATATAACGCCCAGGGTGTTCACAAGGTACTGACCGGCTTTCCCCTTTGCACTGAAATGTCATCAGTTCTCCAAAATTTTGTCGATCTGTGATAAAGTGGCTGCAAGGTATCATAGCTACAGTATATCATCTTTGTATGCTCTCGGGTGAACAACGGTAACCACCTCAGGTTTGAAACGTGTTTCGCCCCCTCCCCCTGTGGCTTCGTCAGAACTTTTTTGAAACCTATAGACACAGCCTAATCTTATTGCAGTATAACAGGCAGAAGCAATTCCAAAGGGAAAACGGAACTTTACTTGGGTGGTCTAAAGCTGAAGTTTAATCTACTTATATTTATTCTTCCCTGGTTCATCCTTTCCACCCTTTATCAACATGCTAATTAAATATTAAATAAAACCTAAGGGGGGTTATTCACTATTGAGCTAAAGGATACAGCCGTAGCTTCAGCTGATCCTTTGGCTCACTTTGGCTGCTGGAGTCGAACCAAGGGGCTGCCGTAAAGGCTATTCACAATAGCCCGTACAGCAGCTGAAGGTGGCCGATCTGCTCAGCCGAGCCAAAGGCATATGCTTTGGCTTGACTTAGCCGAAGTGACTGCTGAAGGCCGGCCGTTCTCCCCGCAAATGACAGCTGGACAAATGACAGATCAGCATGCCCAAATGCAGAGCATGTTCGGCTGACCTAAGGCAGCCGATGTATGGCTGAAATGAGCCATACTGAGCCATACTGAGCCAGGGTGAATAGCCGAACGTTGTTCGGCTCTGTTCACTTTGGCTCAGGTTATTCATTCCGCTGCCTTCGACAGCTAAGGGAATAACCCTGCTAATCCTACAGCATAGTGCAGTACATAGCTTCAAGAAAACATCACAACACCCTGCCTTGGTACTACTCTCAAGACCATTCAGCCTTGATGAAAGCAGTAGGCTGGCTCTTGGGATGCCAGTCTGGAGAAGTGGGCATGCTATATTTGCATGCAGACTGCCCTAGGTAATGCCCAAATGTGATGCTGAGCCTCCATGATTGAAGAAACTGAAATTCAATTAATGAAAGGGCATGCCAGTGACAGTAAGGCTTGGGAGAAAAGAGCGAGATGACACTCAATGTCCTCCAGTCAGTGAGAAGCTCACAATGATCAGAGTATGCAAAAACCGTACAGGAGAGGAGCCTGTACAATTGTGCAAGGCTAAGTTCAACTTTATCTATGAAAGAAAAGTCCAATGCGACACTCCTTGAACTTCTCATCGAAATTCTATATGTAATCAGATTGCAGATCAGACCTTTGCAGCTTCTCACCACCACATCCTGATTAGGGACAGACAACCTTAACCTTCTCTTGGAAGCCAATAGGCTGTGCAGTAATATACATGTCCAAGTTCCTGCCATAAAGAAAAATAATCTAACTGTATCCCAGAGCTGAGCAAAAAAGGGGATGTAAAAAGGATGATTTTTTTCCTTAAACAATTGCCTGTTTTTTTTTTTTCTTAAAGTGACACTAAACTTGGGAGTTAAATCTAAAAAAATGCATTCAAGCACCTAAACAATTAACAAAAATGTTTCTGATTTGTGCATTACTCGACTGTAGATCCTAAAATGATCTGTGAATTGGTGCGGACATTGTCCTTCCTTCTGGAGGGTGGCTACTTTTGTTACCCATGGCCCCTGCGTGTGTTGTAAAGCTCGCTCCCATGAGGTCTACAATCTCAATATAAATTACTAAACAAAATGTGAGATTATGGTCCATCACTGGACCGAGCTTGGAGCGGTGGCTACTTTACAACACTCAGGGACCATGGGTAACAAAATTAGCCACCCTCCAGAAGGAAGGACAGTGTTAGCATGAATTCAGAGATGATTTGACTGGTTCGGGGTCACCCTGTTTACTCAGTGTTCCAATGAAAGCCCATTTACTGGTCAAGAGGCATTTAAGTCAAGACAGAGGCACAGAATAATCCAAATGTGTTGCTCGTCACAGACGAGTGGACGAGTGGATTTTTCGAGCCCTGCAAATGTGTTACAGTGATATAAACAATAACAGTAGGGTTCAGGTCTTAGTCAAAATTGACTGTATAAGGGAATGTGTTTAAGTGCAATCCTCTAAGCTCAGGAAGACTACTTTCCCTAAGCTGATCATCAGTTTTCCACTGCATAAGATTGGCATGTAGGCTATATGATAGCTAGAGGTACCATTCAGTGAGCCTCCGTTGTCAGAGTAAATGGTAGACATATAAGTAAATGGATCTATGTGGCCCATTTATTGTCAATAATAGCCCTCACAGATGGCAACCCACTTTTCAAATGAACTGCCTATCTTTTAATGATTGCTTAAATGATGACAAAAAAGGCAGCTTGATCCCCCTTCCCCCAACTTCTGCTGACATAACTGTGCAACACAATTTTTGTACTTGCTTGTACAGCATTATATTGTTAAGTAAAATGTTCACTAATGCCTTACAATACCATCACTCACTGTTACTCCCCAGGAGAGGATTTTACTGGGCATTGACTGCCCAATTAATTAGCAGATCACAAAATGTGAGTGTTAAGAGGCTGTTAATACTTTACAAACTGGCAAAATTCAGATACACCGTGGATTTTCCCACCATGCTATCTGCTGCGGCTAAGAAGTCCCCCTATGTATTAGTGACACTCGCTAACCATTGCTCCTCTGCTGATAGTTTTAGATGTTAGTCTATTCTTAACGAACATACCTCTTCACAGGAGGAATGGGCACTAAGCCAAGTCAAGTCTTTCATAAATATTGGAATTCTCTGGTCTGAAATGTTAATTGAAGTTGACTGTTTGTATGCATACAATTCATACAAAATAGTAAGCTCAATATATAATCTGTCTAACTAGACATCAATATAACTAAACTGGAGAAGTGAGACTTATAAAAAGAAAAATTCTAAACTTGACACCTTATAATAGTAAATGGTAATATGGTTGCTTATATCTAATATATACAGCATAGAAAATAGCTTGCCTGTTCTTAGAAATAATAGCCACAGCAAAATCGGTATCTTCTAATCAATATTATATTTAGGAGCTGAGACAAATGTTTCTTTAAGGAAACAACCAGGTTTGCATGAAAAAATGTATAAGGAAGTAAGAGATTTTTGAAGGCTACAAGATAACCTCAGTCGGCATCCCATTTACACTTTTTCCTACCTAATCCAAAGCTATTTTTGCTTTGCTCATAAATCAGAGCTTTCACAGGTAATAATCTGTGTTATTTTCTGCCAGAGTCTTTACTCACTGTGCAGTAAGTAGCACAGAATGTTAATAAAAAATGAAATAACACGTTTCATCTGTGCATTTGTTTAAATACTGAATACTTTTAGAAAACCTTGGATACAGTGCAGTAGGATAAAAATAAATCTATTACATGATTTGTACCTGGCAATCTACCAGATTATAGTACGTTGTAGTGCATTTCATTATAGAAATGTCAAGGTTTTTTTTTTTGAACGGTACATTTAGGGTCATTGATGGACTGAAATATGCCCTAAAGTGTCTGATTGCCTTTCCTACAAATAATCAGACATTCCCCACTTCCATAGTATTAAATTGTGAAGTGAACACTGCAGAACTAGGATAAAATGCTCCTTCCATTCTAATTCTTGATGTGTGAAAGAGGAACAGCTTGTTCTCTGGGCAAGAAAAATGCAATACTTTGGGTTTCTTTTAAAGGTGTTTTTAAGAGAGTGAGAAAAGGCCATGCAAAATAAGAGCTGCGATTGTCCTATCAAACACATGCCTACAACAACAATCACAACCATACAACACATTGGAGAACTATGCACCAAATGTAACCTAATACTGCATTATGTGATGCCAAGTGAGCAAAAATTATCTGCTTTAGGACCTGTGACATAAGTTTTCAAAATTCTTGAAGTCTAGCACTGGCATCAGAGAAAGAGGTTTAAGTGTAGCCAAATCCACCGACAGCTAAGAGAGGATTTTCCTCACTATAAAGAGATTTCTTCTCACTTCCTGTTGTATCTTTGGGACAGAAAGTGAAAGGAAATCTCCCCAATGGTTTACAGATCTCATAAATAACTTTCAAGGGATTTAACCCTTTTCTACTTGATCCAAAACTGAAAGAAAAAAAGATTTTGGTCTTAGATATACTTCATTTAAAAACTATACATGCTTAACCACCTGCCATCCGGGTGTTGTAATTAAATGGCCGGACGGCGGCTTCTTGAATGTGGGTGGGCATTTTTAAATGTCCTTTCCCGCCTCGCTCGTGCCCGCTGCTAGGCGGTGAGCATGAACAGGAAATCTGTTTGAAATGTAAACAGCCAGCAATGTGTAAGGGTAACGTTTGGTGGTGGGGGGATTATGGTGTGGGGATGTTTTTCAGGGGTTGGGCTTGGCCCCTTAGTTCCAGTGAAGGGAACTCTTAAGGCATCAGCATAACAAGACATTTTAGAAAATTTCATGCTCCCAACTTTGTGGGAACAGTTTGGGGATGTCCTCTTCCTGTTCCAACATGACTGCTCACCAGTGCACAAAGCATGGTCCATAAAGACATGGATGAGCGAGTTTGGGGTGGAGGAACTTGACTGGCCTGCAGAGTCCTGACCTCAATCCGATAGAACACCTTTGGGATGAATTAGAGCGGAGACTGCGAGCCAGGCCTTCTCGTCCACCGTCAGTACCTGACCTCACAAATGCGCTTCTGGAAGAATGGTCAAACATTCCCATAGACACACTCCTAAACCTTGTGGACAGCCTTCCCAGAAGAGTTGAAGCTGTTATAGCAGCAAAGGGTGGGCCAACTCAATATTAAACCCTACGGACTAAAACTGGGATGCCATCAAAGGTCATTTGCGTGTAAATAGCTCACTAAAATGTTCCATGCAGATATTGTATATTTGTACAATATGTATATTTGTAGTATATTAATTCAGACTCTGTATATTTGTAGTATGTTAATTCACACTTTCAACAGCCAATACAAGGTTGATTTAATAGGAAAAATGTGAACTGCACAGATGGACTTCACATTCCAACATGTCACATGTTTGAAATCTTTATATTACAACCACCATATACAAAGAGACAAAAATATTAAGGGGGTTATTCACTAATGAGCTGAAAGATCCAGCTGTAGCTTCAACTGATTCTTTGGCTCTCCTTGGCCGCCTCTGCCCTTTGGTTCAGTTGAACTGAAGGGCTGCTGTGGGCTGTTCACAATAGCCTGTAGAGCAGCCCAAAACGGCCGAGTGGCTCAGCCGGGCCGAAGGCATATGCTTCAGCTCGACTGAGCCAAAGTGACAGCCAAAGCGGAGAGAACAGCCTGCCAAAGGGTCAGCAGTTCTCCTCGCAAATTACATCTGGGCGGAGCCAGCTGTGATCTCACGGGTCGCTCCACCCAGTTGTAATGACAGATCAGCATCCCCAAATGACCTGGGGATGCTATTCTGTCATTAAATAATAACAACTGGGCGGAGCTGGCCGTGATGTCATGGCCAGCTCTGCCCAGTTGTTATTCATTGGCCGTGACCTGCTACAAGACTCTGGCAGGTTGCGGCCAACAGGAAACAGTTGGGCGGAGCTTGCTGTCGCTGTTAGCTCTGCCCAATTGTTTTTCTTGCTGGCTTTTTTTTATGTGCTCTTTTTTTTCTTTAAACTATTTTAATTATTTTTTAATTTTCCTACATTTTAATTTTCTTTCCATTTTTTCAAATTTCACTTATTTTCATTTCTGCGCGGTACCACGGAGGTACCGATCAGAATAGCCTATGAGAAAAGGAATGAATGGCAGCGAGTGAGCTGCCAGAGCTTCGGCTCAGCCAATCCAGATGTTGTTTAATATGTTTTTATTTTTATTTCACAGTAATACATATACTTACTCATATATATTAAAAAAAAAGAATATAGAGTTGCATCTTATTGCATAGATAATATACATTCCATTCTTTTTTTTGCATTCCAGTCAACACAGATATATATAAAAAAAAAAAAGGGAAAAGAGTAAATTATCTCTCCACCACTTATATCTTCCATCTCACAATCAATCATACTACCATTCTTCTTTGGGGGAAGGGGGAACCATACTATGTGAATTAGTGCATACTTCTTTAGTGTTACTCTCAAACCTTCCTAGAACCCCTCTCTTTCCTTCTATTGTGTACCTCACTCTATACTTGTGTTTACAAAATAACCACTTTAATGTCTATAAACTATAACTACTACTTTGTGTCTACCATTGTTCCTTTTCCCTTCCCCTTTCCTCCCTTGTGCTTCAATTCAATAATTGTGTCCCCTTTTTCTAGTGCATTTTTCTTCTTACCTTAATGTTGTAACATATCTAGTGTTATTTACCCTTTCCCATCTTATCTCTCTAGTCTCCCTAGGTGTTATCCCTACCCCCCCCCCACCTTTCGATATCCTCCATACTACTATCAGTCTAACTTTCTTACAGGTCCAAATGCCTTAGGTTCGATCTTCGTTCCTAAATCCATTATTTATGTACCTCTGTGGGGATTGTCTGTGTCCTAGATTTCTAACTGTCTATATGTTTCCCACCTCTCCCATATCTTATCATATTTATCTTTCCTGTCTGAGTCCCTTGCGCTTAGTTCTTCCATGTATCTTGAAAAATAGGGGGAAAAAAACAAGGTTTTGTGGAGAGATGAGTGTGACCCATGCATATATAAAAATTGTATCAAAATTTATTCAATATAAAAAAAAATGCAGAATACAGTCTCAAACCGATTGCTTCTAAATCTATATACATAATAAAAACCACAATCATCGATTATACAAAAAAGTACATAACTGGTATGAGAGTCCCGATAGTCATCCTTGTCCAAAGTTCCATAATCTAATTGTATATAACGAAATTACATGATTGTCCCGATAATCCCAATGCGTTTCGCAAAATTAGCTTCTTCAGGGGACCGGTACTTAACACTGAGATAGGAACGATTATGAGGAGGGACGAGATGATCAGGTGGCTGGAACGCAGCCAACCCCCCATTCCGTCCCCTTATTTTCTCCACCTGGGACCCCGGGGCATCAAGGAGGGAAGCGCCTGGGAAATTTCATGGAGGCATAACCTGCCCCGCTGGAAAGTCTCTACTGAAGGCATCTGTCAAGGAGTGGTCTGAGTCCGTTTGGCTAACTTTACTTCAGCTGGGTTATTCATTCGGCAGCTTTGTGAATAACCCCCTAAGAATAAATTGTTCCTTATGGACAGTGAGTCAATGAATACACAAAGTGCCAGATATAATTTATGTTCTCTATTGGGAGTTGGAAGGAATACATTTCCAAAACACATTACTTTTCTTAAGAGGTTGGGTTTGGTTGGCATAATGCTTGTCCAATTACAAGAAAAGACTGTATGCTGAACAGAAGTTAGAAACCAGCCAGGTCAATATTTGTTAAATCAGAAACAAAAGTAAATTGTAGGTGTACTGATAAAAATCAAAGGCAGCTATTAATAATGGTCAGATTGATAAAAGGCAGCAGTAGGTTTGAGACTCATTATGAATAAGACATAAGGAAAAAAAGATGATTATTTCCCTATATGCACCTGATTAGCCAGTACTGATAATCTTAAACGTTTTGTCTTTTTTATGCAATATGTTTTTAAGAAAGACGTCATGTGATCCCTTCCTTAGAGATTCAATGCTGGTACCAGGCATATGAGCCCTAAAGGAAATGACACTCTCAAAGTACTATCACAGTTATGGGTTTAGTTAAAGGGTTATTTGCAACAATCACTGATAGAGCTTTCTGAATGTACACACATAATTGTATGGTTGTTGAGGGTTGCGCTATAGGACCGGTCATGTGACTTCTTTCTGAAACAAAAATTCGGACCAATTGGAAATCGGAATAACGAACCAAAACAAATTTCAGATTCGAAATTCGAAAAACAAAAGAAATAAAAATGAAACAAATTTTTGCGGCGTTAGATGTCTACTGATTTGACTCATGTCAGTTACACTGACTCCTTGGGTAACTGCATCATCATTTTGCTGTACACTGCTTTACTGATCAGCAATGTAAAAAAATAATGTAAATAATAGGTTGAAATAGTAAGTAAAGTCCAGTATCTGGGGTTCCAAACTATAAAAAAGAGAGTGCAGATATAAGCATGTAATACTCCAAACAGCTAAATACATAGGTAGAATACATATAAGTTTACTGTTTTAATTGCTAAAGGAATGTAATTTTGGCCAGCCATTTTAAAAATACAAATGCATCTGCTTGTTAGCAAAGTCACAGTTCTAATTGCTGCTTGAGCATTATTGTTTCATAAGTCAACTCTCTCTGTTCATTGTACAAAGATGATGATGCTGATTCCCTGCCCAATAAGAAGGCTATAAGCTATAAGCTGGAAGCTAAATAGCAGAACCACAAGGATAAACCACTTCAAGAGATACTGTCACCTTGCCCAATAGGCCTCCTCCAACGCATGGTTACTCACCTGCCACGCACTCCCCTACTGCTCCTTCCTCATTCACAGATGGTGGCAATACTCAGCACTCCTGGGTGACCTATTTCCATGTGACTGTGCTCGGGTCTAGCAGCCATTCTTTAGGCCAAGCATTGTAACATGACACAGGGAGTGATGTCACCACTCCATGTAGCATCCAGCCAACACTCAGGATTTTACTGCTGGCTGTGACAGATGGAGTGGCGGGGAATGCTATCAAGGGGAGTGTCAGTTGTAGGCCCCTTTGCCAAAACACTGTCACTTTATCCAGTTCCTCTTTGCTCAGGAACTATGCATGTCACCTGTCTGACTGTACAGTGTGAAAAACGTGTGAAAATTACAAAACTGGCTTTATAGAATCTCAAAGCCTTCAACATATAAAACAAAAACATATATATTTTTTAAACTGCCTATTTAGCTGCTGGTTTGCACAGAAGACTGAGTTTGGTCCCAGTGGATGTAAGGATAGATAGATGTCTTAATGCTTGTTTTCCTTACTAAGACATTTACCTGTCAAACTATGGCTCATGGCTATGGACAGCTTGAAATTGACAGGTGATGTAGTCTCAACTGTCTGAGCACTTCCCTGGATATCAAAGGTGAAGAGGGGCTCCCAAATCAAGAAGGGGGGAAATCAAATAAAAATGTTTATTACCAAATTGTAAGGAGCTGGGGATCCCAGATACTGAAAAATCATTGTAATGTAATCTTGCCATTCAACATAGGAACTATTTTTTCTGTTAATTAAAATTACATTTACTCCTAATTTGACCCAACCTATATGTAAGGAAGATTTGATCAAATTTGCTCCTGAGAACAGCAAATAAAATATGCAAGATTAATTTCCGCCTGCGAGGATGGTGAGATATATTTGATTGGCAAACTTTATATTAAGATAAATGTTAGAGGCCTTGATCTTATTAAATGATGTTTCTACTCTGTTCCAGAACAGTTTAAATTTGCAGCAGGACCATCACATGTATATTATAGTCCTTCTCAAGCACAATCTTGAATGTCTTGCAACGTTAACTTTTTTTACTCTAAGTATGCATGCGTTTAAGCCACCAAAATCTATTTTACCATGTCTGCACATTGGAGCTTTTTTTTATGTTTTTGTAGATGTGTGCAAACATAAGGAAGAAACGATACCAGTATTTCCCCTTTGAGAGTCTGAGTAGAGGGTTTTGTGTCTTGAAAAGGAAAGGGGAGGTTGAATAAATTATGTAAACTGTAATTGTTGGCCCGAAAAAGCAGAAGCTTTTTCGGGCTGCTGGAGCCTTCCTTTTTCAGCCTTTCTCACATGTAGGTTGGAGTTGCATCTTTCTGACATTCTGCTCCACTATTCATAAAAAGTTGGGAGAAATGTCCTCTATTACAGCGCTGCCCCTGAGGTGAGGGTGAACAAATATCGCTTGCGTTACTAAGTGTGCGGCTCCTGAAAATTGCGGACCAGGGTGTCCAACGTTTTGCTGATAGAGAACATAAAAAATGCAGAAGCGCACTACCAAGTAGTGACTGAGCAGGAGAAAATAATCGAATGAGACTTACCAGGGTGTGGGTACTAGCGCGTTGTCAGCGGTGAGATCTGGATGAAGGGTTGCTGGTGGTGGTGGGCAGGCTAATGTGTAAATCGTAAGTAACGCGCTGTGTAATCCTGAGTGTGGATCGGGGTTACCGCTTTTGGCAATTAAAATTAACCTGAGCCA
>NW_017306721.1:1172885-1191640 GCF_000935625.1 Nanorana parkeri | reverse complement strand
CCTCAGGAGGGTATAGCCGACACCTCACATTGTCATTGGCTTACCCGCACATTGTCATTGGCTGTCCTTACAATGTCATTGGTTGACTTGCGCATTTTCATTGGCTAATCCCTAACACTGTCATTGGGGGACCCGCACATTGTCACTGTCTGACCCCTCACACCGTCACTGTCTGACCCCTCACACCGTCACTGTCTGACCCCTCATACCGTCACTGTCTGACCCCTCACACCGTCACTGTCTGACCCCTCATACCGTCACTGTCTGACCCCTCACACCGTCACTGTCTGACCCCTCATACCGTCACTGTCTGACCCCTCACACCGTCACTGTCTAACCCCTCACACCGTCACTGTCTGACCCCTCATACCGTCACTGTCTGACCCCTCACACCGTCACTGTCTGACCCCTCACACCGTCACTGTCTGACCCCTCACACCGTCACTGTCTGACCCCTCACACCGTCACTGTCTGACCCCTCACACCGTCACTGTCTGACCCCTCACACCGTCACTGTCTGACCCCTCACACCGTCACTGTCTGACCCCTCACACTGTCACTGTCTGACCCCTCACACTGTCACTGTCTGACCCCTCACACCGTCACTGTCTGACCCCTCACACTGTCATTGTCTGACCCAGGGGCATAACTAGAAATCACAGGGCCCCATAGCAACATTTTACAGAGTACTACAAATTTTACAAGTACTACAGAGTACTACAAATCCCAGCAATACATTATACAGCAATGCAGAATAATATATAAATTTGCTACATACTCTGTGCTGCCGCTCTGCGCTGGGATGTCAGCCTGATGTGTCGGGCGGAGAGTCTCTCAGCATGGGCAGATGTGGAGGATCCGTATGGGCAGATGTGGAGGATCCGTATGGGGAGATGTGGAGGATCAGTATGGGCAGATGTGGAGGATCAGTTTGGGCAGATGTGGAGGATCAGCAGGGGAAGATGTGGAGGATCAGTATGGGGAGATGTGGAGAATCAGCAGAGGCAGATGTGGAGGATCAGTATGGGCAGATGTGGAGGATCAGTAGGGCAGATGTGGAGGATGAGTATGGGGAGATGTGGAGGATGAGTATGGGGAGATGTGGAGGATGAGTATGGGGAGATGTGGAGGATGAGTATGGGGAGATGTGGAGGATGAGTATGGGGAGATGTGGAGGATGAGTATGGGCAGATGTGGAGGATGAGTATGGGGAGATGTGGAGGATCAGTAGGGGGAGATGTGGAGGATCAGTAGGGGGAGATGTGGAGGATCAGTAGGGGGAGATGTGGAGGATCAGTAGGGGGAGATGTGGAGGATCAGTAGGGGGAGATGTGGAGGATCAGTAGGGGGAGATGTGGAGGATCAGTAGGGGGAGATGTGGAGGATCAGTAGGGGGAGATGTGGAGGATCAGTAGGGGGAGATGTGGAGGATGAGTAGGGGGAGATGTGGAGGATGAGTATGGGGAGATGTGGAGGATGAGTATGGGGAGATGTGGAGGATGAGTATGGGGAGATGTGGAGGATGAGTATGGGGAGATGTGGAGGATGAGTATGGGGAGATGTGGAGGATGAGTATGGGGAGATGTGGAGGATGAGTATGGGGAGATGTGGAGGATGAGTATGGGGAGATGTGGAGGATGAGTAGGGGGAGATGTGGAGGATCAGTAGGGGGACATGTGGAGGATCAGTAGGGGGAGATGTGGAGGGTGAGTATGGGCAGATGTGGAGGATCAGCAGTGATATTTGGGGGTGTACAGGGACAGTGCTGGGACTTGTAGTTCCCTTAGTGATATTGGGCTTCCTCCTGGTGATCCTGCACCAAATTACCCTTTGCTTTATACGCTCCAAGATGGAAGATCACAGGTATAGATGCTCAAAGCCCCCACATGTCACCTCCCTTGTACATCCCCCTTTTCACTAAGGGAACTACAAGTCCAAGCACTGCCCCCTGTACATCCCCCCTTTTCACTAAGGGAACTACAAGTCCCAGCATGCCCTCATTGTCCCTGGAAACCCCTCACATATCCCCAGAGGAGTACAGGGACAATGTGGGCATGCTGAGACATGTAGTTCCCTGAGTGATAGAATAGAAGTTAACTGGAAAGTCACCTCACCTAACACTGTCACCTCCTGGCAGCTCTTGTCTTCTCACACAGCACACAGCAGAAAGCATGGTCGGAGGAAGTTCGGTGGAGGCTGCAATAACAACAGACTGGGGCAGGGGAGACTGCACTCCGGCACTGGGAAAACACAGCACAGCCAGAGGCAGGTCTCTCATTACACAGTCGGTGCCTGTTGGGTCCTCACGGCCGAGGCCCCATAAGCTGCCTGCTGCTCTGCCTAATTGTGCTTGCTGCCTGACTGGCCCAGCTTGCTCGTTACTGTCCGGGGGGCCCCCTCCTCGTATCTGCGCCTGAAGCAGATGCACCATCGGTTATGCTATTGGCTCCTTCATTCTTGGTGCTGACCAGGCCCCCCTGTGTCCTGGGCCTCATAGCGGCCGCCTGTGTAGCTATAGTTCTGCCACTGGTCTGACCACTCAAACTGTCATTGTCTGACCCCTCAAACTGTCATTGTCTGACCCCTCAAACTGTCATTGTCTGACCCCTCAAACTGTCATTGTCTGACCCCTCACAGTTGGTCCCAGCTGCAAAGAGGATCAGAAGGCATACAGAGAAAGTCACACAATGGATTTTTTCCCCCCTGTATTCAGTACAAACAGAACAAAAATGATAACAATTTACAATGATCACCACCAAAAGACACAATTAAAGGTACACTTCAGTCAAAATGGAAAGTCAAACTTTTATATGCATATGGGGGCAAACCTACATGCCCAGCATTTCAGTTATTGCTTATCTGTTTGTAATACAGAAGAATGATTACCAAACACCCCCCCTGCAGGCTCCTTTTTTAATCAAAAATACCGTAACCACTTAGAAGTTTTCAAACTAGAGAAACCTTCTGTGCTGCTAATAATAAACAGAAATCTTCAGTAGCCAGCACTTCACATGAATATCTCACCTGACAAAAATGTGTATAATTATAATGGCGCAACTCTACTAATATTGATATACTATCAATATTTTTTTTTCAAATACATACAACTGTAGAAATAAATTAGTAAACATATTAGCAGGAGCTGAGAGATTTGGAGCCAGCTGTTCAGAAACATGATGACTGTAAAGCTGCCCGTACACCTTACAACCATCGCACGACTTTCGTTGTGCGATGGTTGTAAGGTGATTAAAATTTCGTACTTCCTGCCCATCTTGGGACAGGCAGATCGTACTTGCGATCATCACAAGCCCTCCCCGCTGAGGGGAGCGCTTGCCACTGATTGCAATGCTGAGCAGGCAGTGTGCGCTTGCCCACACCGGCCCGTGTCGCTTTCGTCTTGCGATCGCACTACCATCCTGACGAAAATCGTACGATTTTCAGCGGGTTTTCTAGCGTGCTCCTAAGACCGTACAGTAAATGTGGTTGCAGGCTACCCATACACCTGCCGATTATCGTACGATCGCAGGATAATCGTCAGGTGTATGGGCACTTTAAGTGTTTAAGCAAAAATGTCAAGAAATACTTTGCTCGGCAATGTCTATTTGTTTGATCTGGAATCAATATATACTTTAACAACATATCTGTAAAAATAAATCAAGGCTACTGGACTTGTTTGATTTATTTTTGACAGATATACCATGACCTGGATGAATGAGAACCTTCCCGGGCATACTTTAACCTCCCTGGCGGTATTCCCGAGTGTGGCTCGGGGTTAATTTTCAGTACCAAGAGCGGTAACCCCGAGCCACACTCGGGATTGCGCAAAAGTGTCACTTACCTTGTCCCTGCGAGCCCGCAATGTCCTCTGCTGTGTGCGCCCGGCCGATGCCAGCATTCAGCTTTCAGTTTCGCTTTTGGGCGTCACAGCGGGGGGGCGGAGACGACGTCCCTAGAGCTTTATCCAGTGCCCTGCCTGCACTTCTCCCGGGATGTCTGCTGGACTCTTGTTTGGACAGATTTTGGTGAGTTATTCCTAAGATTTACTAAGAATTACAGGCCTACAATATAAAACAAATTGCCATAAAAAACTTTGGCATGCTAAAATCCTGAATAATCATACCGCCAGCGAGGTTAAAAACAACTCTTAACACACTTACACTTACATTGTTCAATGCACAAAGTGTGTGCACACAGTAGACATGTAAATTTTGTTTAGTGTCACATTAATATTTGTATGAATTTCATTAAATCCGGACATTCGGATGCATCCGAATTTCCTAATTTGAACGCGTCTAAATGCAGTCAAAACTAATCAAATGTCAGTTCAACGAAAATCGGATCCATCCAAATATCGTTCAAAGTGAAACTAAATCAGACATGTGATTGTTCTCTGGTCAATCAGTTCCAAAATGAAACTTTGGATGGATCCGCAATCCGAAAAACGTAAGAAAAATGCAAATCGATCCGAAGCGAAACAAATTTTTTGCAGGGTTACATGTCTAGCACACAGTTATATCTTCTATGTTAGTAAGGAATCTGCATCACACTTTGCTTAGAACCGAGTCAAAGCACTCCAAAGCCCAGCAGATAAGAGCTGATGTTTCACTTGATGTGTGCATAGGGTGGTGCTTGATGGTCCACATACTGAAAGTGACATATCAGCTGGGAAGTTTTGCTGATTCCCTTATCAGATTCAACCTGCCTTGGAAGCCTGAATGTGATTGGTGATGCAAGAAGCAGAAGGAGAGGAAGTTACACAGCACAGGCTTCAAGAAATACATTCTCAGTGACTTTGTGAGACGCTCCCTGGATTATGGTTGCAGTAGAATACAGACAACTCAGATAAAGGCATGATATTGTATGAGTTTTATATGATCTTTCTCATTTAAACACAGTGGCACTGCTTGCTGGAATGTATTAGTAGCACATTGATAAGTTCCACTTGTTGTCTGGAACTGTTTTTTGAATCAAAGCTCTGCAGGCACGGATTTAATGATACTGGAGCACAGCAGGCACAAACAACAACATATTTTGAGAATCTTTTTTTAGTAGATCAGCTAAACTGTATATTACTAAGCTGTTCAGCTTTACAACCTGACACAAATGTTAATAGGTTATGTTTATAAAGGCTTTCTACAGTTTAGTTAAAATAAATAATATTATACTTTGAATTTAGTGTGACAGCAGTAGGCATGCATGGGTAATATGCGCTCAGTGTTCTATAGCCGCCCTGGGGTGCTTTACTATGTGAGCTGCAGTGCACTTGTAGTTTTCCCTTTAATTTAATATTTTTTATAGAAATATGCAAATATCAAAAAATAGTAGTATATGGATTTTAATTCACTTTTTCCTTATTCATTCTATACAAATAACAACAAGAGAGGAAGAAACAACTATACAAGTAGAGAAAAAAAAAGATACAGCTACCTGGATAGAGGCTTTTAATTGATACTCATGAACTAATGTGAAGATAAATCATAAAATTTACCACATTTATTGGTTCCAAAATGTAAAAAAAAGAGACAAACTATTAAAAAAATATATAAAAGACTAAAGTAAAAACCAGAAGCACAAAAATAAGTGTAACCCGCCCTGGTCCATAAACTATATCTGATATTAATCCGTAATATGATTCAGTGGGTTATTTCTTCTCAATTGTAAATATTCATGCTATTAAGATATAGTTCAATGTAGGCCCTAAATCTCATTGTGTTTCACGCTCAAGCTTTTTCAGGGCTTGTTCACACAGGCACGTTCCAGGAGCAGAGCAGACCGGATCAAAACTGCGTCCAATGTGTTCCAATGGTATTTTTAGCTCTAGTTCACACCGCAGCATTCAGTTTAAGAGCATGTAAAAAAAACTGCAGCAAGCCCTATTTTACCTGCTCTGGAACGCATGCAAACGCATCAAAAACGCATGCAAAAAACGCAGTATAACACATTGCACTGTGTGTGCAGAAACTCATGCCGATCTGGTCTGCATTTGGTGTGAACAAGCCCTCAATGAAAACCCCCTCCTCTAAGGAAGCCTGAGCATGAAACACATTGAGAATTAGGGCCTTCATTGAACTATGGGGTCTATTCACGAAGCAGCCGAAGGATCTAGCCATAGCTATGGCCGATCCTTTGGCTAGCTTTGGCCCCATAACCGAAGGGCTGCTCCGAACATGCTGAGCATGTTCGGCCGACCCGAAGCCACGCGAAGCCACCCCATGTACGGCTGATTTCAGCCGATATGCGGCTGAAATCAGCCGTACCAGCCTGAAGTGAATAGCCGAACAGCGTTCGGCTCACTTCGCTTTAGGTCGGTCATTCACTCGGCTGCCTACGACAGCTTAGTGAATTGACCCCTATATCTCCAATAACTTGAATATCTCCAATTGAGAAGAAATAACCAATTGCATGATATTACGGACTAACATCAGATATAGTTTATGGTCCTGGATGGGTCACACATGTTTCTGTGCTTCTGGTTTTTACTTTAGTGTTTTACAGTTATTCTTTAATAGTTTGTCTTTTAACATTTGGAACCAATAAATGTGGTACATTTTAGGATTAATGTTGTCTTCATAATCAATTATCAATTGATTGAGTATCAATTAAAAGCCCCCATCCAGTATACTATCTGGACAACTGATCCTAGAAAATGTTCTCTTCACCTACTTAGCAAGTAATATACCTTCAGTGAACACTTTATTAAATACACCTATTTAGTAATAAATAGGACTACTTTTGCCTTCTGCATGTTGTACCAGTGTTTGAGATTCGTCAGACCAGCCATGGTTTTTTTTATGCTTCTGTTGTGAAGTTTTGATACCTTCCTCCCAATGTTCCCAAATTAATTGTACAGGCGTGTATGTGTGTATATGTGTCTGTGTGTATCTGTGTGTATGGGTGTGTGTAAAGTAGCAGAATCTACTCATCTAAATGCATATAAGGAAAAATAAAGATTAATATAATATAATTAACTTAAATTTGAGCTCTGAGCTGCCCTTCTACTCCCTAATATATGCTAATTAATCTTTGACATAATAAATAATCTAAATGCTTCTTTAACTCCAGCAGTCATGGTGGCTGTCCACCACCAGGGTCATCTCAGGATCCGGAAAGCAGTCTGCAGGCAATGATACCAGTACAAGGGGACTGTCAGGGATTGGTTGGCATGGATACAGCTGCGGTGATAGCTTACCGATCCCCCACACCCATAAACAGCACAGATGAAGGACCCAGAATAGGTGAGTATGGAACTGTTCATAACGTATTTTTAAAATGCTGTATGGGTCAGATAGGGCAATGGGGTCAAAGTTTTTGCAGAAAGGGGCTTCAAGGATTAATATAATGAACAGAACGTTGTCTAGTTTAACAGAGTCAAATAGGGAGACTTTGTACCTGAATTTTTTATAGAAGGTTTTATAGTGCTGTTAGTTGAGAGGAAGGGGAGTGAGTCACATTCTTCTCCTGCTGATCTCCTCCATGAGCAGATCAGCAGGGAGCGAAGGAAATGCAGGTTTGCTAGCATTTCCTTCGCGGGAACGGGATAATAAAGCAACCCTGTTGTTTTGCCCTGCATGAGATCCTTGATGTTTAAACGTTTTACAGGGCTATTCCCAAAGGGGTAATAAGTTTGGAGAGGGCAGGAGAAGTGAACAATCTAGGACAAAATAGCTGAACTAGAAAGTGAGCTGAATTGGATAGTTTTACCAAATACGCTACTTTGGCCTAGATTGTTCCCTTCTCCTGCCTTCTCCAAACTCTTCACCCTTTTGTGAATAGCCCTGTTAGTCTCCTGCAGAATCACTTTTTTCCCCTGAGCACTGGCCTTGATATCCTATTTTAGAGTGGCTCCTCTACCTCGCAAGGTCCCATGGTCCTAGTAAGCTGTGTGTCTCCATAAACACACAAGGCGCATAAAGCCCAGCAAGGCAAACTTCCCGCTTCCCACTCCTCACTCCTCACTTCTTCCTTCCTCCTCCCTGCTCCCCACAACTCCCCTCTCACTTTTTCTGTGTCTAAGCTAATAGATGGAGCGCTACTGGAGACTGTGCTGTTCTTTGTCATCTTGTATTGGACAGGAAATTCAGGAAGGCTGAGCTGAGAGAGTTGGAGCCAGCTGTTTAGAAACAGTTTGATTGTATGTAAAAAAAAAAAAAATACTTTGCTGGGCAATGTATATTTGTTTGATCTGGATTCATTATTGAATTGAATGGTTTGAGAGTTTAATATCCATTTAAGCTGGCCATACACCATGAGAATTTCATTTGAAACTGTTTGGTTTTGGAATGTTTGCTCAATTTTTTATTGCTTCTCTGAAAAAACAAAATTCTAATTTGTTCAGGAAATATTGTAGATACTGTAATGCATGTGTGCTAGGCACCCGGAGAAGAAACCTGTTTAATCTGTCTGGAATTACATTCAAATAGCAGGTCTGGATGACATTTTTATGGGCTTTCAAACAAAATGAGTTGACTCAATGGTGGCAAGATCAAATGCTCTGGCAAACAATTTTTAACGACGTTTGAATGAAATTCTAACAGTGTATGCACCAGCTTTATGCAGGCATGTTTCAATCAATAGTTTGTGTTGTAGTGTAGACAGGTCAACATTGTCAGTCGGTGGATCATCAGGAACAACGTTGATCTACATTGCTGGACGACATAATTGATGCTGTATTTACATTAGGAGACATTGTTTATTATGTATTTTTTCAGCAAAGGCCTTTTTCAATAGTGTGGGTGATTTTATTTACTTTTTTTACTGTATCCTGTGCACCCCATGTAATGTACCCCAATCTTAGTCATGTGAGAGAGGGCCTTTTTTCCTCCAGATCCCGAAGTCCATCCCATGCAGACTCCCACATCCATTTTGGCAGACAGGAAGAAAGAATGAGGCCCTTGTTCCCATCAACATGGGGACAAGGTGCCTTACAAAAGGGGGAGGATTTTATACTTTCTTGGGCAGTCTACCACTGTCTCTATGGCAATTTTTCACTTTCTTGAGAATTCTTTATAGAGCAGTTTTTACATAGCATGCTTTCTTTGGCTGTTTTGTTCTCTCTCCAGGGCAGTATCTTCACATAACAGACCACAATTTGTTTAAACATAATGTGCTCAGGCGCCATTTATTACCAATTGCACAGCATTCCGTAGGAGGAGCCCTATAAAAAATAATACTCTGTGGCCCTATGATTTTTATTAACATTATTAACAATGACTTACAAAGCCATCCACAACTCTGCCCCCGGCTATATCTCAAACCTTGTCTCAAAGTATCACCCTAACCGTCCCCTCCGCTCCTCCAAGACCTCCTGCTTTCCAGCTCCCTCGTCAATTCCTCCCATGCTCCCCTCCAGGACTTCTCTAGAGTCTCTCCCATCCTGTGGAACTCTTTACCCCATCCTGTCCAACTATCTCCCACTGTGACCGCCTTTAGGCGATCCTTTAAGACTCATCTCTTTAGGGAAGCCTATCCCACCTCAACCTAAACACTCAACCATCACGTTGTCAAAAATGAATCCCCACACAGCTCCCTCCTCATGTATCACTGGCCCCTCCCTTTTAGATTGTAAGCCCTCAGGGGCAGGGCCCTCCTTACCATTCTGTCTTGAATTGTATTGTGATTGTAATGTCTTCCTTATATTGTAAAGTGATGCGCAAACTGTTGGCGCTATATAAATCCTATATAATAATAATAACAATGATTTCTGTTACACCAAATGCAAATGTTTTAGCTTTTTAAATCATACCCAGCAATCCATCACTGATGAGGCAACCAAGGCAGATGCCTGTTGTCTGGTCTCCTTGAAGCAAACTTTGCATTGCTTCATATACCTTCTTCCTTACCTTGCTATTATACCTGCATAGAATGGGGACAGCTGGCATCTGTAGATCCCCACAGCTCTAAATTTCTTCAGCGTCGGGATTATTATCTCTGACTGGCTCCTTATGATCAGTGATGCACAGTGTGACACTATAGCTGGTCATAGACTACCCAAATTTCGATTAAGTCTTGCTGACTGAAATTCGAGCTGTGGGTGGCCCTGTCAGCACCACTCCTTTTGAGAATGGAGCCGGGCTGAAAATTTTCAGCCGAACAGTGACCGCAGCCAATCCTAGCACGTGGAGCTAAGTGAGATAAAACTACTAGTGTATGAGCAACTTAAAGAGAGAGGTTTGAAACACTGAACAGGAACTGTAGAGTAACAGGTGTTAGATTGCAGTCTGCAAAGATACCTTAAAAATGGAGATGCAGAAGGACTTCAAGGGATATATGTAATTCCAGAAGTGAAGATAATAAAGTGAACAAAGTGCAGAAAGCAGAACCTGAAGTAGGACGTCACTGAGAGCATGTCATGCGATGAAGATGTGATGGTGTGTGAACGGGATAGAAGGTAATAAGTGACAGCTCCATGCATCTGGAAATAAATTGTTTGTTGTTTTTAAAAGGGGTCAGGAGTTCAGTGATACCCACTCTCCATCCTATATTTCAGCAATCTCTTGTAAATGCAATGTTACCATGCTCTCCTGCACGTGAGTTTAAAGCTGCAGGTGTATATTTGAAAACAATGAATACTGTTAGGTATTTAATAAAAGGACCACTAAATGCATTTTTAAATACAACTAGTGTAAGTACCAGAATCTGTCAAGTTTCTGTTATCCCCTGATAGCAGCACTGGTTGGGTGTAGGAGGGCTAGCAAAAAGAGCTAATTAGGCCCTGCTGCAGTGCATATGCATTGATATGAACATGATGACTGGATGAAAGAGCACAGTGATGCTGCTCCTTCACTAACCATTCAGCAGGTTTGGGGTGTGTCCATGACCAAGCTGTATGCTGCTCTTGTAGAGGTCAAGAATCTGGGGAATCTGTTGTCTGACGGGTGGCTAGACTAAAAAACAGGCTGCACAAAATTAATTATGGAGATAAAATATTTCCTATAGGTATATTTGAGCTTAAAGGGTTTCTAAACCCTTTGGTTTTTTTTTTTGCATATATCTACTGCTAGCAAGCTTTAAAAGCGGTTTAAACCTACCTCTGTCTTCGCCGCACGCTCCTGTCCGAAAATCCAAAAATGCTCGGGCGGCCACAAAGCATCTTGGGGAGGGGCGCATGCGAAGTTCGGATTATTGGCCGAGAGACGAGGAGAGACACTAGGTAAGTCTATGGATGCGTGCACCCGCATGCAGACACCGTGGGACAGGAAGTGCCAGCAAGGATCCGAGACCCGCAGCAGCACTGGAAAGAAGGCTGAAAAGGACAGGAAAGAAGAAGAAGATCGGATTAAGAGACATCATTTAGGGTAAGTGCTTTAATTAACATTTGGGGGAGGGAAGTGGCTACAACTGGACCTGCTCCGTGGCTAGTTTGCATTCTCAAATAATAGAAACTGATGTCACTGGAAAGCTGGCTACACGCATTATAATCTTAATATACAATTTCCTTTAGCATTTTGTATTAACAAACAAGGACCTTCTGAGAGAGAGAGAGAGAGAGAGAGAGAGCGCGCATTCCCGCAGGTGTCTTTGATAAGTATGTGGGTACAGCTCCTACCTAAATCTGGTGACACCCTCAAAATCCCATGACGACACACTGAGACAGACAATGGTAAATAGTATGCAGCATGCACACTTAAAATAAATGAAACGGTTAAAGCAACAGAGGAACAAGTTCAATCATCAAAAGGAGAGTCACATTAATTGCATTAAAACATAGACAAATGTGATATGGCAGTTCAATGTACCCTATTTTGCTAAGCTAACTATAAGATCCCAAAGCTGTCCATTGGTGAACTCATAGGTCTGCATTGGGGCCCTGAACAATTGCCAAGTAACTGTTGCCTCACACAGCTGTTCAGTTAAAAACACCAAATGTCGAGTGGCACATCCTGTTCCTGACAATCTCCTCTGCCCATTGAGACCATTAATCCCAGTGCAACTTTAAATATACATGTAGGGTTTTCTAAGCCAGCATTGATGCTCCAGGTTTCTAAATGAAACATCAGACTGAGCCCTTGAATCAGGGATGAGTCACTGGAATGAGCTACTGCTCTGAGGACCGAATTTGTGTGTGATATGCTGAGTAGTGATGAGCCGAACACCCCCGTGGTCAGTTCCAATTCGAACTTTCGAACATGGAAAAAGTTCTAACTCGAACTTAAAAATCAATTTAAGTCCATGGGACCATAACTCAGAAAATCAAATGATCCCATTTTGAAGGCTTATATGCAAGTTATTGGCCATAAAAAGGTATGGGGATTCGGGTACTGCCCTGGGGGACATGTATCAATGAAAAAAACTCTTTTAAAAAATACAGTTTTTAAAGGAGCAGTGATTTTAACATCAATTAAAGTGAAACAATAAAAAATTGCTTTAAATATCATGCCTGGCGGGTCCCCTTAAACTGCATGTGAAGTGGCGGATCTGTACGATGTATAGAACCTGCTGCAGCAAAAATGACATTTATAAAGAAAAAAATTACATTTAAATTGCCGGTAATTGATTTCCCCCTAATCTTGTAAACAACTGCTTGGGGAGGCAGCCTGTATGAAGAGGCCACATTTTAGGACACTCGGAACAAGGTTAGAGATTTTTTGGATAAATTCTGGTGTCTCTTTTGCAGACATTGGATGAAAGTTACAACAGGTGCTTTAAAATTGGACCTTGACGGTGCTTTCACACAGTAAAGGTGCCCATACACTGTACGATTCTCGTACGAGAATCGCAGTAAATCCCGCGACCGTACAATAATTGTACAGTGTATGGAAGGCGTGCGACCGTTTCTACTGTACGGTTGAACGTCTTCCGTCGAACCAGCAGGCTAGAAAACCCGCCGAGAATCGTGTTAATTAGTGGCCTGCTTGTTCGACAAATGTCGAACGGGCCGGTGGTCGCACCCTAAGCGGGGCGGGCTTTTGATGATCGCAAGTACGATCTGCCTGTCCAAGATGGGCAGATCGTACGAGCTTTTAATAAGCTTACGACCATCGCAAGACAAAAGGCGTAAGGTGTACGGGCACCTTAACCCTTTAGTTATTCTTGACGAGTGCAGGATTGGACCCTGCTCTAAAAATTTAAATGATATATACCTGTCACACACCTGTCTCCTTGTTGGCCTTTCAGACATGATGTGAGGCTTATTATAAAATGTTATTAGAGAATGGGGGATGAGAAATTGGTGCTTGGGTGCAATACTTTATCGAATGTGGTGCTTGGTACACTATAAACTGTTGTACAATGGCTTATTATACAAAAAAAAAAGAAAAAGGAAAAAACAACGGGAACACCTGTGACACAGAAGGGGGATAGCAACGAGGCAGCAGAAGAACCTGCTGCTGAAAAAAAAAAAAAAGTAAAAATTATAAAAGAAAAAAAAATGGGAACACCGGTGATTCAAGAGAAACACCAGTGACGCCACTGACACACACAAAAAAAGACAGTGACTATACAGCATAGAAAATAATACTATATACAGTACAACGTACCGTACATAGTATTACATGCTGTATAAAGCACTGACACTTCACTTCACTGATACCAGTTAGCTTTTACTTCACTACACTGCACTTGCACTACACTGAGAGCTACACTGACAGAAACATTCTATTTTTGACTCCAGCAACACACTACATAAGGCTGCCGTGTAAGCAGCCTTATATAGTGTGGGGCTAGGACTTAGCTGTGAGCCATGATTTGCCAAAGTCATCATTATTTTGCCCAATCAGGGCTCATACAGAGCCCTGATTGGGCAACGTCTTGCACCTCACCTGTGGTCAGGTGCATTGGGTTACCCAATCAGGGCTCTCCAATGCAAACAGTGCATTGCGGGGTGTTCAGAGGCGAACAGCACGCTAAACACTCTGACAGTTCATGTGCTCGCCGAACACACGAACTGCCGATGTTTGAGTCGAACTCATGTTCGACTCAAACATCGAGCCCATGACTAATGCTGAGCATGTTCGGCTGAACTGAAGGGAGCTGATAAATGGCTGATTTTAGCCAATGTACAGCTGAAATCAGCCGTACAGGGCTCAAGTGAATAGCCGAGCGGTATTCGGCTCACTTCACTTCTGCTCGGTTATTCACTCGGCTGCCAATAACCCCCTTAGTGCTGAAGCTGCAGAAAAAGAGAGGACTCTGGGGGAAATTTCAAAACTGGAGCAGACAAAATCTGAAGCAGATTTTCACTGCAGCCAATCAGCTTTTCTCTCTCATTTTTAAATCTTACCTGAGAAAACTGATGAGAGATGCTGATTGGTTGCCATGGGCAACTGCTCCAGATTCTGTTTGCTCCAGTCTTGATAAATTCCCCCCAGTTTATTTTTCCATTTCTAAAAGGGAATGTCAGGGGTTTAGACCCCTGATATTTTCCAGAAGCCCCACCAACAGTAAAAAATAAAATAAATAATAAATAAATATTTAAAAAAAATAATAAATAAAAAAATTCAGAAATAAAAATACAAAACCCCCCTTCCCTCCCCACACACACATAACATGCACAAGCACCATATTGTGGTGTATGCCATGCACATGTGCTGTGGTGCCTAGTTAGAACGCATCGCAGTGCTTGATTTTTTTTCTTTTTAAAATAACATTAATTTAGCTGCGTAGCAGCGCATGGCAAAGCGTTGTGACGCGTTGCCATACATTTTTATATGCTGTGTTGCGATTAAATGTACGCCTGTGTCATTTTATTACAACACACACACTTCCATGATTCTCATAAGTAGTGAACCCTGGCAACTGAATCCTAATGTATGTTTTTGCTGTTTATTTGTGAAGAAGAGACAAGCATAACAAATATAGTATATAAAATAGCTTATATTGTGAGCAAAGAAAAAAACAGCTTTGGGAACAAAGTTTAATACTCTATTGAATCAGTAAATCACCAGATTACCATTGGGACTGGCAAAGGAGCTCTGGTGTTTGCTCTGACAGGGAGAGAATTCAACAAAAATATGACCACACACCGATCCCTGAGAGGTAAGGCTGCACTGACTCCTGACTAGTCCTCTTTAAAGGCTCATTGACACTTGTAAGGCAGTCTGCAGTTTAAAGTGTCTCTACCACATGTACAGCGCAGGACATTAATACAATGAACTGAAGAGAGTGCAAGTAATTCACATCAAGACATAGCTGTGCAATTAATACACACTATAAGGCCCCATTCACACTGAGCGATTTATCGCGCGGTAATTCCCGCGATTTATCGCGGCTATTTACCGCGCGATATCGCTCTCCAATGCATGGCAATGGGGCTCTGTCCGTCGCTGTCGCGGGTCGTGCGTCGCTACAGCAGGACCCTTTTTGGAGCGGATTTTGCCGCGATTCTAGCTTGCTCAATGCAATGCGCGACAAACGCTTTGCGAATTTGCGAATCGCTCAATGTGAATAGGCCTTACACAGTTTCAGGTTTTTAAAGCAAAACAAATAATAATGTATAGAGTTTTGTGAAAACATTTTCACATCCAGTTCATGGAAATGAGTAAGAATACAAGTAAAATCATAGAGCCTCAGCACCTGCAGTATAGTCCCAATATTTTCCACACTATTCTCCAGGACAGTCTGCTAATGGTCAGGCCCCACATTGGTGTTCAGTAGCCTCCATAGTGCCAACTATTCTCTTTCCATGTAGCCACCACAGTGCCAACTCTTCACTTTCCATGTAGCCACTACTGTATAGTGCCAACTCCTCTCTTTCCATATAGCCACCACATTGCCAACTCTTCTCTTTCCATGCAGCGACTACTGTGTCAACTCCTCTCTTTCCATGTAGCACCACAGTGGCAACTCTTCTCTTTCCATATAGCCACCAGAGTGCCAACTCTTTCCTTTCAATGTAGCCACCACAGTGCCATTTCTTCTCTTTCCATGCAGCCACTACTGTGTCAACTCCTCTCTTTCCATATAGCCACCACAGTGCCAACTCCTCTCTTTCCATATAGCCACCACAGTGCCAACTCTTCTCTTTCCATGTAGCACCACAGTGCCAACCACTTTTTGTGCCACTCAGACCTTCCTATAATGTCCAAACCCTTCTTCCAATGCAGCCGCCACTGTTTGCGCCACACAGAACTCCTTGATAAAGGTCCTACTCAGAGCTTGAGCATGAACCAGGGGGGTCTAAGAAAGAGCAGCCTGATTGATGTGGCCCTGTCAAGCACAATCATCACCGGGAATGGATTATTCCTGGGAATCGTAGGAATGGACGCCAATGGAAAGAGTAAGTACATGGAAAGAGAACAGTTGGCATATGGCGGCTGCAGGGCAAAGGGAATGTCTTTGGTACCGTGGTTTGAGAGGTGTGACATGACAAGTTGTAAAGCCACTACCACTTTTCGCCCATGCCCCCTACAAATGCTTCAAGTCCTTCAAGATGCCCCTCTAATTATTTGGAAATGTTGGCAACCATGCATGTTAAGCACTAATAAATGTGTTGAAATGCTCATCTGCAACCACACTGAAATTCTGTTCTGCTTTAGGGGCAGAGGTATGAATTGGGTCTACATTCTGAAAAATCTGGTTTTGATAATGTTTGTGATAAGAAGGGAAAAGGACTCGCATGAAAAAAATTCACTTTTCTCCGTGTTAGTCATACACTAAATGAAGAGATTATTTATGGACACCTGCTGTCTTTGTTAGGGAATATGTTCCAATTAAATAACACTGGAAGGGCTGCATAATATTCTACAGCAATTGATAAGCAGAAGGCAACATTTGTATAAAAACTGCAGTTTAAATCTGAGCAAAACGCATTTGCCTTCAAGGTTGTATCTTAAACATAAAATTAAATACATATTTAAATTGTCATATGCATATTCTGATGAACACTTTCGAGGAATATTGGAAGCTTTGTAATATTTTCTTCACCATGCTGAAGATTTGATGTGTTTCTGCTGCCCCCAGGTGATCAAATTTTGAATAGCAGGATCATGAGAATGAAGAAGGGAAACCATGTGCTCATTTGAGAGCTGAACAGCCATCTTTGCCTTCATCCTTTTCTAGGTTATCTGACAGAAATGGGGGAAAAAAACACATTTGTAGCGAAGGTTATTTGGGTGTAGAATTTGCCTAAATGTTAATGGCCATTCTTTTGTATACATGAGGATGTGATGTTTATTACTGCTGCAAATACTATTACGCCATTATTGTTAACTGTCTATTTAGTGACAGAGACTGGGATATAATCAATATATATTGATAAGATGGGTACATTTCTACTGCCTTAGCCTTTAAGGTGTGGTATTATACGTCACATGGACATGCCATTTTTAACTGGACTGGAAATGTAAGGCAGGGTTTACATAAAAAATGTATGCTTTATTGCAGGGGTCAGCAACCTTTTACACACCAAGTGCCATTTTTGCAACCATCAGACAACCAGGTGCCAATGAACAATAGCCCACCGTAGTATTAGTAAATATCAATTTTTAGACTCATAGCTGTACTGCTAATAGTAAGTTAAACTCACTATTTGAATTTTTTTACTTTGCCATTAGAAGCACAACTATATGTGAAAAAAATGAATAACTGGTGCACGCACAAAATATGTTCATATTAACATGTGCTGAAAAGTAAACTGGACTTACAATTTAAGTGTGATCACTGTGCCTGTATTTCATGGCTTAGATGTGCTATGTCCGGCCTGTAGGATGTTACTTTCAGCTGATGTTCGACCAGCAGCAATGTACGGTAGGCCTCAGACCAGCACCAATACATGCATTGCATGGCAGACCTCAGAGTAGGCCTCAGACCAGCACCAATACATGCATTGCATGGCAGACCTCAGACCAGCACCAATACATGCATTGCATGGCAGACCTCAGACCAGCACCAATACATGCATTGCATGTCAGACCTCAGACCAGCACCAATACATGCATTGCATGGCAGACCTCAGACCAGCAGCAGTACATGCATTGCATAGCAGACCTCAAACCAGCAACAATACATGCATTGCATGGCAGACCTCAGACCAGCACCAATACATGCATTGCATGTCAGACCTCAGACCAGCACCAATACATGCATTGCATGGCAGACCTCAGAACAGCACCAATACATGCATTGCATGGCAGACCTCAGACCAGCAGCAGTACATGCATTGCATAGCAGACCTCAAACCAGCAACAATACATGCATTGGCATGGCAGACCTCAGACCAGCAGCAGTACATGCATTGCATGGCAGACCTCAGACCAGCAACAATACATGCATTGCATGGCAGACCTCAGACAAGCACCAACACACGCACTGCATGGCCGACCTTAGACCAGCAGCAATACATGAATTGCATGGCAGACCTCAGACCAGCACCATTACAAGGCAAACCTCAGACCAGCACCAATGCACAGCAGATCTCAGACCAGCACCAACGCATGGCAGACCTCAAACCAGCACCAATGCATGGCAGACCTCAGACCACCACCAACGCATGGAAGACCTCAGAGCACCACTATTTCCCTGCAGACCAGCTCCAATTTACACACTTCAGCCTGCATATCAGCTACAAACACTGTATGATAAGATTGCAATTTGTCATGCTTGAAAGGAAAATGAACTGTACTGTAGTCGCAGTCTTCCCTACCTACATGGACCAAGGCATACACACGCAGACCCAGTGCACAGCAGTGTCATCAGTCACAAATAGCATTGATTTTATTCCTGTCCTACATATTATCTGTGAATACTTGGGCAAGTATCAGTACTTGTACTTGGTGGGGAAAAATGGTATCAGTGCATCCCTAATAGATATATATATATAT
>NW_017306721.1:1142688-1172575 GCF_000935625.1 Nanorana parkeri | reverse complement strand
ATACTGTATATATATATAATGCACCAATACCAATACTAGTATCGGTGCCAATACCGAGTATTTGGGAGAGTACTCGTACTCGCCCAAATGCTCTGATACTTACCCTCGATACCGGAACTTCCGGTCATAGGGAGATTTCCTCTGACCGGCAGTGCCACGAGGGAGCATGGAGCCGGCTTCGCAGCCAATCAGGGTGGCGGGTAATAACTCGCTGCCCGGCTTCCTGCTTGGCCGGGAAGCTGGCTCCATGCTGTTTGGTCAGGAAGCCGGCTTACCAGAAAATCAGCATGGAGCCGGCCAAACAGCATGGAGTCGGCTTCTCGAGCAATTGAGAAGCCAGGTGGTCCGTTTGCACATGTCCATACTATAAAGAGGGTTGCTCTGCCCCACTCGGACAGGGCCCCCCTATGTGTTATTGAGATTTAAAAATTTTACCATGTGCAGATGAAATAATTGCATTACAACAACAACATTATGTATAGGGTATGCAAAAATCCACTAGGCAGGAAAATTATGGATGGAACAACAAACATAAGTGACATATAAGTGAAAACCAAACGTGAAAATGATTGTGTGTGAGAATAAAAATAACCCCAGAGCTGCCGTCTGAGTAACTCATGCGGCCCACTGTGGATTTATGAGTTTTTGTCTTTGTCTCCGTGTCCCTCTGAATACCAAGGGAAGCAGTAGGCTCACCGCTGCACTGTTTGCCAAAACCCTTTATCTCTCCTCCAAGAAACAGGTAAGTCCCAGATTGACATTGAGGCCTTTGGGGTACACTGCATCTAGTGTGTAGATCCAATGTGCCTCTCTTTCATTCTTCACACGTCCTTTTCAAATACTTAACGGCAGGTGTGACGTCATACCGACGCCCTAGGTGGATGGGAGTGGTTTCACAGCACCCAGTTGATTGGTATGTCTAGGTATATATTGTTGTATGTCCTTCACTGTTATCTCTAAGCCTGATGAAGGGGACCCTGCGAGGCCCCGAAAGCACTTGCCAATGAGATACAGCTACTGGCAATAAAATATTTTGCTTTTTCAACTCATGGTGTGCTGGTGACATTTTTCTACTGTTCATAGGTGGTGGGTAAAGACACTGCCGCAAATGCTCCTTAAAAATAACAGCTTTCCAACCATCATAAACACTTTAACACTCCTTCAGCACACCCCTCAGATCCTTCGATTGGTTATGTTAATATGTCTTATGTAGATGTCGGAAAAGAAAGCTGCAATTGGCTGCAGTAGCTCTGATACCGGATTGGACTTACTCTGCATGGAACCAAAGACTGGAGAACTGCTGGATTCAATGTGAGGTATGTAAGCAACTTTAGTAGGTTGCATTTTGAAAGGGATAGACAGGGCAGGTGTTTTTGTGAAATTCAAATTATAGAGAATTGTGTAAGCTCTGGTTAGTTGTCCAGTCTGGACACCCAATAGTCCATGGGATCCAATCCTCACTTCAAAGGGAAAATCATATGGTTTAAGGGGATATTTTCTTTTGCAGAAGTGCAGAACCTGCTTGCCTCCTACTAGCTGCGCATGTAAAACTTCTGCCTCTCCCTTTAGGCCTTCAATACATTGTAAATACTGGGGATTGCCTAACTTTATTAGCAGCTATGGCAATTGGGGAATGGAGGATTTGGTGATTTTGTACACTAAACTATACCCCACAAGTATGCAGTGATGTGCGCTAAGCAATGAGCAGCTTTGCCTGTGTCAGAAACAAGTTCATGTTGCTGACCCTGAAAACAAAAAATATATTAAAGTAAATTTTACCTCCCTCAAAAATAAAACCTAAAATACAACCCCAAGTCTAAAACAATTAACCCCAAACCCCAACACTAAAACTCCAATCCTTTTTTGGGGGGTAGGGGTTTACCTAACTGAAGTAAAAAAGAAATATAAAAATGTAAACTAAAAAAAAACAATAAAACACAAAAAAAGCAAGGAGGGGCCGAGCATCTAAACAACAACTGCAATTGTTGCAGACACACACACAAAAAGTAATCCTAAAAATGACAGTTGGGTCTATGCACTGTGAACACAGAGGGAGATACACAATAATATGTAGTTCACCACTGTCAGTACTGTCACAGATCAGTGTTCCAGCTAATCTGTTACTTGTAGTTCTACTAACGTGTGTATCACAGATATGCAGTGTATCAGTTTTTCCAATATTTTCCCTGCAACAGCTCCAATTCACTGACAATGGCTGTTCTGTGCTCCCTGCAGGATTCATCTTGAACCCATGGTGGTGGTGAACTCAAACCTCATCCCTAGCTAGAATTAGTAGCTCATTGAATGCTTTTATGTGTTACCTGGAATTACTCTGTAACAGGACCATTAAAGCTTTCTGCAGAATACAATTTGTGCATCAGAGTGCTGCAGCTTGTACTAATGGTTCTGATTCCTATGTAACATGTTACTGTATATTAGCATTTTACTTAATCACAAGCTACTTTTATAACCCTGTGACCAACCCAGGGGTTTTGGAATTCTGAAATTATGCCTTAGTCTTTTTGCTGCTGTCCTAATTGTAAGCATTGTGGCGGTGGCAGCACCAGCATGTTAACAAACCTGTATGGAGGATGTTAGGAGGAGGCTTCTGTGCTGAAGAGTGTCCAGGAGGGCTGAATATAAGCTGTTGCCTCTGGACATTGCGAGAAGTTATCACTGCTCATTACATAAGGTACCTGTGATTGATCGCATAGGGACAGGATTCTGCTTGGCTGATCTTAAAGCGCCAACTACCTACTTTACTAGAAGAGAAGTCTGGAGCTATATTTGTTATCTGTTTTTGGGTAACGTGTGCCCTGACATCCTCTCCAGAGTTTATCAAGCTAAATAAACCCTTTAAAGTGCTGACATCCAATTGCTTTTACCCCACAAAGAGCCAAGATTACACCTTGAGAAGTTAAATGTTAGCCTGTCTCACAATCTAGGAGGGTCATCTCCCACTGCCCCAGACAGAAGGAGTGCTACAATACATTCCATATATAACTAAGGATTCCCAAAACACTATGGGTTAGCTAAAGGGATCACACAGCAAAAGGTGGATCACTCACTAAAGCATTGGACAGAGCTGTCCAGTAAGGGATCAGTCACTGCAGCGCGTGTAAATTTCATGATGATATCTGCAAACAACAGGCTTTTTACAACATATGGTAAGGAGAAAGCATGTGAAAAAAAGGAGAAAGCTCCACCAGCTGGCTGCATAAAACTGATACATAATATTCATATGTAACATATGTAACACATATATCTGACTAAAATTAATTTAAAAATCCTTTTTTTACTCCTGACAATATAAAAAAATAAAGAAAATGTGCACAAACCACTAACCAATCCATTTCATTTGCTTTAAACTAGGAGCTGTACCCAAAAAAAGGCGGGAAGACAAATAATTAGTCCTCAGTATTGTTTGCTGTTTCTCTGCACCTGATTTTTCCCTATTACAGGTATTCCTCACTTAACGACCGAGTTCAGTTCCTACGACCAGGTCGTTAAACGAATTGGTCGTTAAGTGAGGAACTCTATACAGTACTGTACTGCATTAGTACAGTACTATATAGTGTTGCAGATGTACAGTACTGAACAGTGTACTGTACATCGGGCAATAAAATACTTACCGGGACCCACAGTGAAGAACGGAGGACATCACTTCCGCCGGCGACACGTCGCGCTGACACGCAAGGTCGGAGGTCGATCGGAGGTCGGTCGTAAGTGCGAGTGGTCGCAAAGCAGGTAAGTCGGTAAGCGAGGATTAGCTGTACTGACTTAACATGCCTTGTCCTGCTTTGTGTCTCTCTGTGGAGGCAGCCATCTTGGTAGAGATAGGGCTTTGCTTCTTCATGTCAGAGCTTCTAGTAAGGAGAATAATGCACAGTGGTAAAATCTCTAAAAGCAGTAGATATATGCAAAACGATAAAAAAATTCAAAGGGTTAATACCTGTCTCTCCACCGCGCGCTCCCGTCCGAACATCTGAAAATTTCTCGGGCCGCCGCAAAGGATCTTGGGGCCGGCACAAGCGCAGTTCAAATGTTCGGCCGGGAGACGAGGAGAGACACAAGGTAAGTCTATGGAGCAGCGTGCACCCACAAAGCCTCCGCGGGACATCAGAGAAGAGGAGGACAGAGGAGTCAGCGCTGGATCGGAGACCCACACCAGCGCTGGAGGGACAGCTAAAAACTATAGGCAAGAAGAAGATCTTGCCCGTAATGTCACTTTAAAGCTTGCAGTCAGAGGCAGCAGTACCTGTGGCCTCACACAGCAGATATACAGCTGTAGACACAGGAGCACCCAGGCACACTCTCATGCCAGGAAGTGCACTGCTATTTTTCAGGCGAAATTCAAAACAAAAGGTAGCCGTTTCAAGCTACCGCTTAGCTTAGACACAATTACCATTCCTAAATGTAACTAAATGAGTTTAGGTCCACTTTAAATTCAAAGAGAATAGGGACATATTGCAATGTGTACTTCCAGGTGAGCTAAAGAATCCTTTTCAAAGAACCAAAAGATGTGAACATATATGAGATAACTGCTTAGACAAAGCTTTGTCATATAGAAACTGAAAAGTGGAAAGTAACACAATAGAAAATAAGGTAGGTACAGTCCTTTGAAGCAGCTCCAGTAATAGAAATAGTTTGAATGAAGGATCTGCGCAGGCTTCCACGTCCAGGACCCAGACTGCAGATTTTGGACTGTTAGAAGGTGATATATAATGTATTGCATAGATAGTATAGATGTAAGAGTCATCCTATGCCACTTGCTTAAAAGCAGAGAATTAGTGCAGCAACAATAGATAATGCCTAATACAATTACAGTAATAGTATTAGCTAGATGGCTACAGGCATTACACATCAAAGAACATGCAGCTTTAGCTAGAAAGTAGCAAAGACAATCAGCAAGACCTATCAGTGAGAATCCAAGCATACAGTCAGAATCAGAAGACTGGAACGCATTAAACGTATTTCCCTACAGAATAGTTGCTAAGTTGAACAGGTAAGGTAAGCAAGTCCCTACCCAGAGAATAAGTATAGTATTAACAGCCAGCTAAAAAATAAACCCACCCTTTGCCCGTGGAATAGTTTTTGTACCTTAAATTAGAGATGTAAAGGCTCAATAAAATTTGTTTCATTTTGCATCAATTCAAAATGTTTTTTCTTCAGATTTCAGATCCGAAGTTCAATTCGGTTCTTTATTCGGCTCGATCCAAATTTTTGTTTCTCGGTTCAGAAAAATCCACATTTTTCACTTTTTGTTCGGATCTATTTGGATGGGGTCCTTTAATTAAAACTAAGCTTGATTCTTTTTTTGGGGGGGGGTGGTCAATTTAGTTTTGTACTGGTCTTTTAGACTGTATTGGACCTCTTAGTCCATACTGGTCATCTTAATCCATACTGGTCATCTTAGTCCAAACTGGTCATTTTAGTCTGTACTGGTCAAGGGAATTGGATATTTAGAAATTCAGACAAAATTGAAAGAAAAAAAAATGGATTAGTTTGAATTTGGATGCATCCGAATGTCTGAATTTAAATAAATTTGCCCAGAACGAAACAAAACTTGCATGTCTACCTTAAATATGCGAGGCATGATTCCGGTGACTGTTTTGGAAAGTGTTTGACTTGCTCTTTTTGTTCACGAAACATCTTTTGAATTTGTATTGCATTGTGGATGGGTTGGTTTATACTGGATACTGCCAGATGTAATAGTATTTGCATCATAGGATACACCTAGTCCTGTAAAACTGCCTTCTATCCCTTGGCCAATATACAGCCTGGCATGGAAATGATCAGGCTCAGTGTCTCCCACAAGATGCCTCAGATTCCTCAGTATGCCTTACAGTTGATAGCAGACATTAAAGGCCTCCTCAGGCTTTCTCCAAGCATAAACCCATCTATACATAGGAAACAGGTGAACAATGGTTTATCAGATATTACCTTTTCCCTCGGGTGTACCTGCTTTGTGTACACCAGGATATGGATGTCCGGACACTGGGCTTGGATTTTCACGATTTCTGAATAGCAGCCTTAAACCTTTTGGAATTTTTTGCTGAGGCTGAATCACAGGAAGGCAAGAGCAAGGTAATTTGGGAGCTTTTAGTTTTGTGACATACAAAAATTAAAGTGAACCTGTGGCTAGAATATGCAAAGTAAAGTATTTACATATTCTGAACAAGCAGTAAAAGAACTTAAAAAACAAACCTTCATTCACCTCTCTATCTATGTGGAGAAGCTTGTCATCAAAGTTTACAACACAAAAATCTTTTTTTCCCTATTACTTTGTTTTACAAAGTTTTATTTGGCATTTTTTTTTTCAGTAATAGTCATGAAACAAAAAGAAAAGTGGCCGGTGGAGAAGGGCTCTTATATAGGGGTCATTGGAAACAGACCTTTTACTTGTGGACAGTGGGAGAAGGGCCCCCCTTACACTGGTGGACCGTGGGAAGTATGCTCTGTTACATTGGTCCTGAGCGGGGAGAATGCTCTGTCATTTAGCGCGTGAAAATGCGCTAAATATAAAAATTAATACATTTAAATGTATACTGTTCACACTTGTGTGTCGTCCACATGGTGCAAGAAGGCACGTCGCGCAAAATAGTCCTAGTGCTATATTCCGGGCAGACTCTGCACCTGCGGCTAAGTTAAAATTTGCAGGTTTTCATGCCCACACGGAAAATGCAAACGCCATGTGTGAATGGAGCCTTACATTGGTCATCAGGAGGTGGGAGAATGTTCTGGTACATTGGTTATCAGGAGGTAGATGCTCTGTTACCTTGGTCATCAGTGGGAAGAATGCCCTATACATTCATGGCCAATAGGAGCAATGCTCCGATACATCACAATGGTGCTGGAATGATGCAAGCACTGCAAGGCAGGAAATCAATCTGCTGCTGTTCTCTGATAAAGGAACCCCTTAGGAAAACTGAAGAAATGCTATGGTTCAACAGAACCCTGCTTGAGAGAAGGCTGCTCTAGGCATTGGAAGTGTCACTGTTGGCTTGTTTATACTGGGTGTTACTCTAATTTCCTTTCTGTGTTACAAATGTATTGGTCACTTCTGTTTTGTGAATCATTTCCCATTCATCGCTGTTTCTTTGACTGACAAAAATATGGTGCTAGAATTACTTAAACGGCTACCTTGGTTACTGACGCCATATAAAGTTTGCTGCGATTACAACTGGATACTGTGTAACTAGTTCAGATGTGTGTTAGGCTTGAGAAAGGGCTGAAGCAACCCCGAAAATTGTCTTTTTTTTATGCTATGCTTATCAGCAGAGCTTCAAATATGCTCTATTGCTGAAACCACACTAATAAACCTTGGAGTTCTGCTATGGCTTTGCAAATGTACATTGCTGAGACCTTGTTTTTTATTTAGAATTTAATAACTGATCTTTGTCGGCTATCAATGCTGAGTGCTGGCATATTTTTTAAACGCTGCATTTCCCTTCACACCCACACTGCTAGCTTGTAATAAAGTCAGCTGCTTGCCATTTGCTTTTAGGAACAGCAAATTCCTTTCAAACTGTATACAGCGTATACTCCACTAGATGGCAGCAAAGTATAAAACAGACCAATGCAAAGGAACAAATGTACAGATATTATTGGTACCCATCTAAAAGAAAAAAAGAACTCACCATTTTCTCTGAGACAACCTGAAACTGACAAAAGAAAAACACATCTATCATTGTTTATTCCATATCTATTAATAATTAGACTTTGTTTTTAATTTTTGTTTCATCAGATTTAAAATCATAAAATAAGCGAAAGTGGCAAGGATAAAAGTGATGGGACTATTAACTTTTATTTTGTTGCACTACCTTTACAGGCAATCACTAACAAACAGGCACTGTTCTTGAGCAAACTGCTCCAGCCGTGTCATGCTTAAAGAGTGCCTTCTTCTAGGGGGCGCGCGCGAGCAGAAAAAAAATGCCGTCTGGCGACGGCAACCCGCCAATGCGACAGTGCCGTCCGTCCGTTTTTCTACTACGGGCGGACGGCAACTGGTTAAAGAGTGCCTTCTCCAGATAGCATGTTTTAAATCTTTTCATAGATGTTCAAATGGATTCATAGAAGACCACTTCAGAATAGTCCAGTATTTTGTTCTTAGCCATTTTTGGGTGCTTTTAGCTGTGTTTTGGTTCATTATTGTAGGACTCTTGACCTACGACTGAGATAGAGCTTTCTGACACTTGGCAATGTTTTACTCCAGAATTCGTCAAGAGTCTTGAGATTTCATTATGTCCTGTACTGGACACCGCAAAGCAACCCCAGACATAATTGATCCTCCTCCATGTTTCCCAGTAGGTACGGTGTACATTTTTTTTTAAAGTATTTTTTTTTGTCTGCAAACATAGAGCTAATATGCTTTCTAAAAAGCTTCTGTTTTGAATCATCTGTCCAAAGCACATTGTCGCACAAGCATTGTGGCTTGTCAATATGTGTTTTAGAAAACGACAGTCAGACTTTTTTATGTTTTTCATTCTCCCGGCTCTTCATTCTTTAAACCCACTGTCCCTCAAAATGCGACGGCTGGTGCTATCAAAGATAAGTGTATGTATAAAGTAATTCGCACTCCAATAGAATTTCAAGTCAAAAACGGTTTATTGACTCGATTGCTATCAAATCATATTATGTCTCATGCTCCCTGAACCACTCTTTCACAATCTGAGCCTGATAAATCCTGGCATTGTCATCTTGGAGTATGCCCAATGTGCCATCAGGGAAGAAAAAATCTAGTCTGTGTGGCTCTGTACATTGTAATCGCTGTGATGGCCAATCAGGGTGGTCAGCAATAGACATGTGCAGGAAAACATTTCCATTCGTTTCGTCAATGGAAATTCATTTTAATGCTGTTTCCGATTCAGAGGCAACGAGCCTCCGAATCTGAAACCACACAAAGCAACTGCAGAACGAGCGGTGGCCGCATCGGCCCCCACCTAGTTCTGCACATGCGTGCCGCCATTGTGGAGTATATCTTCATATACACCATGATGGCGGCACCCGAATATGTGGGCGCCACCATCTTGGTGTATACCAAGATATACTCCATGGTGGCTTGCATGCGCTGATCTCGTTCTGCGAATAACTTTACCCATGACGTGGCATCATGTGACGTTATGCACCCCACCTCCATGATGGCAGGCAGGCGCGTTCTGATAACAACTTTTTACATTTTTATTAATGTGATTGTGGAATTTATTTTAACCCTTTCACACACACGTCCCCCCAATCCCCTGAGTGTGTGTCATCTGACCTGTATATTATCAGCTTCACTTCCCTTACCCTGTACAATAACCCCCTCATTTTCATCCTCCCACTGTATAGGACCTGTACATTAACCCCTGCAGCCCCTCCTCCCTCTGTGTTTGACCTGTACATTAATGATGAACTGTTTCTAGTCCACCATTACCAAGCTGCATGTTTTAACCACCTCAACACCACTAACACAGCCTGGGGTTATGTTTTATGAATCGCTTGGAGGAGGGAGGGGCGGAGTTGCGACCATAGAGCTGAGGTCTATGATCCATGCAATGCTTACAACTGAAGTGGCCAGGAATTGCAGTGAGACCTGGACTTCCACTGTCATTTAAACTAAAGAGTTGGGCTTTAAAGAAAAACTCTAGGAAATGTAAACCTTAACTCTTGCAGTGGGGCTACCCCTGCACTGCAAGTGTTAACTGCTTGTTTTGGACTAGGGGCTAAAATAAAGAAAATATAAATCACCTGATCCTCGTCTTGCAGCGGTGACCGCTCACCTCCCTCCCCCTCTGTTCTGGTGGCAGAATGTCCCTTGACAACTAGCATTTTCAGGAGGAAACATCTGCAATGGCCATTTCCATGTTTCTGTAACGACAGGGGTATCTTAAAATGTATTCCCACTTTTACAGCCAAATTGGGATAACAGCTATTTTACATTTGTTACACATTCCGATTCATATGGCATAAACAAAAAAAAAGAAAAAGTTAAAAATACTTCTTGCAGTTTAAATTGCTTTTTACTTGTCAAAATTTGTATTCGTTATTCCTTCTTTGTAATGATAGGAGAAGCTGTGAGGGGTTTGTGTTAAACCGGTCTGTGCTGTGCTGACTGATTTCATTATAATTTGTAAAGTTGATTTGAATGCCTACATGTATATAATGATCATTTAGGGTTATTCACTAATGAGCCAAAGGATCCAGCCGTAGCTAGGGCTGATCCTTCGGCTCGCTTCAGCCACCAGTCAAACCGTGGCTATAGCCCGTACAGCAGCAGCAGGCAGCCGAGCCGAAGACACGTGCTTCAGCTCGACTGAGCCGAAGTGACAGCCGAAGCGTGGAGAAAGGTTGGCCGAAGCGTGGAGAAAGGTTGGCCGAAGCCGATGTCACGGCCGGCTCCGCCCAGTTGTAATTCATTGGGTGGGACGGGCTAGAAGACTCTGGCAGGTTCCAGCCAATAGGAAACAGTTGGGCGGAGCTAGCTGCCTAGCTCCGCCCAATTGTTTTTCTTTTGCCTGCATCTGTCAGATGCTTCATTATATGGCGGGAGTTCGTTGCATGCGGTCGGTCAGCGTGCATCTTTTCTTTTCCTATTTTTAAAAATAATTTCTCAACTTTTTTCCCATTCATCTTACTTATTTTTTATTCTGCTGGCTACCTAGGAGGTAGCTAGCAGAATGCCACTCGGCGGCATTCGGCTATTCAGACCCTATGGGAACAGGGGCAAACGGCGGCCCCTATGAGAACAGGGGCAGCCCCTATGAGAACAGGGGCAGCCCCTATGAGAACATAACCATATTAGTTTCCATTGACACATTAACTTCGTACACAAACTCATGAAAATGAACAAAACCCTAATCCAATTTAATTCTCCTGTGAGTAAAAAAAATAAACCATGTTTGGAGTTTACACGTGTCTTGCTTTTATAGAGATAACACAAAACATGTTGTGTATGGCTGCAAGTTACTGTAGGCAGGTTCAAGTCATAGAAAAGCAGATTAAAGTTTATCTGAAGCCAAAACTTTTTGGCTAGGTTTTTGATAGAGTAGAGAAGAGTTAAAACCCATTTTAATTTTTTTTTTTTTTTGCTTCCTGTGTTCCATTGGGGACATTTCTCTTCATGACATGACTGCTGCAGTAAAGTTGGAATTACCTATAGAACTGAGATTTTCTTTATTCTTAAAAATCTCAAGCCGTCTACATTTGCTGTTCATTGAAAATACCAAATAGTCATATTTCTGAAATTGCAGGGCATCTTGTTTCATCAAATTGGATAATAAATGTGTAACTTGTTGACAAAACTCTGTAATGGGACAACATTGCCATACTACATGGATAAAATATGAAATCTGGTGTTAGCAGCGGAGGCATGCTAAATAATGTATTTGCAGTTAAATATGTTTATAATTGATAGTTGGGGACACTGATAGATGATGATCAGTAATTTATAGCAGTTGCCAGGGGTTTCCTATTGGTAGGTGAGCTTTTCCCAGTTGAGAGTGGATGAGATGTGAATACAGTTTAGAGATTAGACCTTTAAGACCCAGGGACTTAAGGATGCCAATTAAAGGGTAATTGGATATTGGTAAGTCAGAATTACAGAACTGTGGGGGGAATTTATCATAACCGGAGCAGACAAAATTTGGAGCAGTTGCCCATGACAACCAATCAGCTTCTCTCTTCAGTTTGTTCAGTTAAGATTTAAAAATGAAACGGAGAAGCGGATTGTAGTGCCAAGCACAGCAACTCCAGATTTTGTCTGCTCCAGTTTTGATCAATCCCCTTCTGTGTGTCTAGCCTGTGACGGAGCTGCAAGAAAAGAAAAAGGGAAAATGTGATTCAAGTCAAACTTTTCCTGTAACTATGTAAAAGTGCTTAAAAGTCCACCTTGGTACATATCAGCCCCAGTAGTGTAATTCCATGTGTTTTTCAATTTTTTTTTTATCTGGAACAGTATGTAGGTGGGAGAGTGAGTGTCCAGTAAATGGAGGGCCTGTGACATTTGCACTGGGTGGGATTCAGAGATAGGTAATCCAGGGGTTCAGATAACACAGTTCTCTAGTTACATAATATTCTGTATAAAGATGTCAGACACTCAGCACCATTCCAGCTTTCTTCTTTGGACGTAAGAGTAAAGGTATTTTCAATTTAGAAGGGACGTTGTCCAGAATAAATTTAGAGATGACAGAATCCACTTCTTTAACCTCCCTGGCGGTCTGATTCTTTTTTTCCTTCCTTTTTTCTTTTAAACTTTTAAAAATCCCGCCGGTTCCGCCCCCTGCAACGCGAACAAGGTACGGAACCCGGAAGACGGATGCCGGCATTGGCCGGAGGACACAGCGCGGCTCGAGGGACAAGGGAAGAGACGCTACGCTGTATTCCCGAGTGTAGCTCGGGGTTACCACTTATGGTACAGAAAATTAACCCCGAGCCACACTCGGGAATACCACCAGGAAGGTTAAAGAATGACCTGGAGACATTTACCAACATGTGTGCCAGAATATATAAACATTTAGGAAGGAGCATCGATTCAATTAAATGCATTAATAGTGGAAGTTTTACACATACTGTACATAGTTTGTCATTAAACAAATGACTAGATGCAGTCATTATGTTCTATGTTCAGTCATTATGCAGTATCATCTACCTGCCAATTATGTTCAGCAGTGTTACCTGTAACAGCCCATCATGGGATCTTAGTAATAATTTCCAGATATTTTAAAGAGTCTACAACTCGCAGCATGTAAATGTTTATTAAGGGTTGGGTGGCTCTGGTAGTTTTGCATACCGGAAAGATGAGCCATACATATATTAAATATAGGAACCAGTTGATCAGCATATTTTTTTTAAACTTTGGAAGGTAATCCATTTATTGGAGTACAGTACAGGACACAGGCCAATGAGGATGGATGGGTTATATGTAGGGCTGCAACAACTAATCGGCATAATCGATGATTGAAAAAGTTGTCAACTTTTTCAATCATCGATTAATCGGCTTCCGATTAGTTAGCCCTGTTCACGGCTCCACACACGCTGCGTGCCACACCTCCTCCCCACCTCAAGCTCGGCGCTGCCAGACCCGCCCGACCTTTGTATAGAGGACTACAAATCCCAGCAATAATATATTATACAGCGCAATGCCGAATACCACTAGCTATAGAGGACTACAACACCCAGCAATAGTACATTATACAGCACAATGCAGAATATTGCCAGCTATAATGTACTATTTCTGGGATTTGTTGTATTTCCCTATAGCTGGTGGCAGGGGCTGACTGGCAACTTTTAGCCCAGGGGGCAAGTACAACCCAGAGGCCCATGGTACAGCGACCTAGCCCCCCTCCCGCTCTGCCTCTCCCTCCGCCCCCACCTGCCACTTTTACCATCCATGTAATGGTATTGTTAATGCTTGGGTGATGTGAGGACTCACTATGAAGTCCATGAAAGGGGCAATTGGCTGGGGGATGGCACTCTGCTCCTGCTGGGCTCCCTACATGGTCTTGGCCTAAATCCGCTGCATTTCCGGTACTTAGGCACTCTCGCCCACTGTAGGCCACTTCTGGGCTGTGAACTGTTGGGAGGATAGTGTAAGGAGGCAGACAGTGTCAAAGTCAGTGTTCTATAGTTTTTCTCAACCCCATAAATTTTCTTGACTGCGTCACTTACGGTGGGGCTGCGTCATCCGAATCAGCTGTTTTTATGACCCACCTTTCTTAATGCACATGCGCACCTGGAAGTGACGCGGTAGATACATTTCTGGATTGAGGAAAATTATAGCACAACAGTAGCGGAGGGATGCCTCGTCAGTGCTGTGCGCACATGACAGCTGCGACCCTGGTAGTTCTGCCACTGACTCCAAGCTGTTGAGGGACTACAAATCTAAGCAAATTATATAGCAATGTAGAATAGTACCACCAGCTATAGAGGACTACAATTCCCAGCAATACATTATACAGCAATGCAGAATAATACCACCAGCTATAGAGGACTACAATTCCCAGCAATACATTATACAGCAATGCAGAATAATACCACCAGCTATAGAGGACTACAATTCCCAGCAATTTATTATACAGCAATGCAGAATGGCACCTGCTATAGAGAATTACAAATTCCAGCAATATGTTATACCGCAATGTAGTATAATACCTTCAGCTATAGAGAACTACATGTCCAAACAAGACATTACACAGCAATGCAGAATAATAGTATATGAATTTTCTACATATTCTTTGCTGCTGCCCTGCTTCGGGGTGTCAGCCTGATGTCTTGGTCCGAGGGTCTCAGGAGGGGTATGGACGGTATCAAAAGGGTTGGGGGTGGTCTCAGCAAGGGGAGATAGGAGAGAGGAGGGGACCCGGCGGCATACCTTATCCCGCCGGGTGACTGTCCCCTCTCTCTGCTGGCGTCCATCACCAAGATGGCCGCCGGCAGGTATCGGAAGAGCGCCGCGCATGCGCGATGACGTCTCGGTGGGGTGACACCCGGTAACCGATCCGGGTGCCACCCAGCCTCAGGACGCCCCTGCACCCACTTAGGTATAACATAACAAAAACATGTGTGAAATCAAAAGTAATTAGAAAAACTTATCACATATAAAGCATCAAGTATTAAATCAATCCAACATATCGTACATATATAGCAACACACTAAAGGGGTTAATATCACTCCCTCTGTGTCAGCAAAGTGCTGTAATTCAATATCCACCATCCAAATTGTATCAGAAAACACAACAAACAAATTACTTTAATGTGCTAAACAGTAAAAAGTGAGAAATGGTCCAATCTCTAAAACAAGAGCATGTGCTTAAACAGTTAAACCAGTGCGGTATTTCGTGCAGACATGCACCAGGCTGTGGGGGGGAGGCTCACCTCAATTTACGACCAAAATGACAGGTCTTACAGGCTGATACCTTTATATATGTGAGGGATGCCCCAAGCCCAGATGTTGCAGCCCGAGCCGACTCCTCTAAATCACTGTGTGTAAATAGACATACCGTAGTGTAGACCGTTTAAAACCCGAAACTTTATTTAAATGTTACTTACAATTCCATCCAGCAGCATTAAACATGGTGGGACCATCCTCCTTCACTACAGGCAGCTCGTGCTGCCTTCAGGCCCGCCCCCCTCACTGCTGATTTGATGGGGCCCTCCAGGTGCAAGAGCACTGCCTGTAACGTCCTGTCGGGACTCTGCAGCCCTGGTCACTGGGCTGAGAAAGCTTCTGTAACTGCCGAGGAGCCCGATTACTGAAACGGGCACTGTCAAAGCCAGCCAAACAGCTTCTTCTCTTCGGCCGCTGCAGCAGCAGAGAGGCCAAAAGGGGAGAAATTAAATAAGTGATCACGGCGACGAGGGCCGTTTTTAAAGGAATCAGAGAGGCCCGGGGGGCAATTGCCACCCTGCCCCCCGGCCCAGTCCGCCCCTGGCTGGTGGTATTCTGAATTGGGCTGTGTAATGTACTATTGCTGGGTTTTGTACTCCTCTATAGCCGGTGCCATTCTGCATTCATTGCTGTATAATTTTACACTTTATTTCACACCACACTTTTTTTTTTTCTTTTTTACTTCCACCGCTCCAATCTTGCTCCTTTGATGGACTACAATCTCAATACAAAGTAGCAGTCCATTTTCTAGTGGCATAATGGCTCCAGTCCACTGGAGCCATTTTTTAAAATGTATTTTATTTTTTATCCGATTAACCGATTAATCGAACTTAATAATCTGCTAACTAATCAATTTTGAAAATAATCGTTAGCTGCAGCTCTAGTTATATGGTATTGTCAGGTGACTGGACACAGGCCAGAGCACTTTGGAACCCATAACTCCTCCCCCACCACAGATCCTGTTTTTGAAAGCAATAAATAAGTTAGAGGACACAGAAGGGAGGGTGCTGTGTCCTGTACTCCAAGAAAAGGGTTTCACATGCAAGTCAAAAATGTTATGTTCTGGATCGTACAGCATAGGACACAGGTAAATGAGGATAGATGGGATGTCCTAAAGCAATACCAAAGGGTGGGTACAGACTGCAACGATTAGTGTGCATAATACAGGATTACACTATTCTGCCGCCTGCAGATCCATATGACCAAAATCAGTTTCTGCTGATGCCCATACATCCACCTTATAAAACCTTGTGAAGGTATGAATGGACGACCAAGTAGCCACCTTGCAAATCTGCTAAACAGCTGCCTGGTTTTAAATGGAAAAAAAAAAAAAAACAACAGCTGCCTGGTGGAAAAAAGCCCAGGAAGCACTGACAGCTCAAGTGGAATGAGCCCTGATAGGAAAGGGCAGAGATATATCCTTACTACAATAAGCCTGTGAAATGACCTGTCTACTCCAACGAGCCACAGTGAAACTGGAAGCAGGTATACACTTGAGGCATCCTGCCGGAAGAATGAACAGTGAATTCAATGTAGAGGTGGCTTCAAAATAGGCCCGCAAGTCTCTAGCAACCTTCCAAGGAGCGTCATGACTCTTCTATAGGATTATAAGGATCCGGAAAGGAGGAGGACAATACAACATCTTGATTAAGGTAAAAGCATGAAACCACCTTGGGTAACAAGAACTGTTTGGGTCTAAGAACATCTTTTTCCTGATGCATGAGAGCCCAAAAGGTTCTTGAAAAAGAACTGTTCGAGATTAAATTTGTCTTTTATGCTCAGTTCCAACGTATGATCCAAACAGGACTGTAAAAAAGCCAACATCTGTCTCAAAGAGAACACTCTCAAGTTAATATCCCTTCTTTCAGACCAACCAAAGTAGGCTTTCCATGCTTTACAGAAAACTCTGCGAGACAAGGGCTTCCGTGCTTGTAATAAAGTAGTAATAACTTTGCTAAACCCTTTTCCCTAAGGACCTCTGTTTCAACATCCATGCAACTGAGAAGCAGGGTGGTAGATAGGACCATGGGACAGAAGGCCTAGTCCACATGTGTCAAACACAAGGCCTGAAACCGGCTCACCAGGCCATTTCATGCGGCCCTCACACCTCTCCTGCAACTTTAAATTCATAAACAGGTGCTGGGCTTCACATGAAGGCTGCTGAGGTCCCCAGCATGGTCCCAGTAGCCTTTCTGTGAATTGTGGTGCCTGTTTACAGCACCAGCAGCAAATCTTCTTCCTCTGGATCCACGCCACCTGCCGAGACCAACTGTGACCCCTGGTGAAACCACACAACCCTCCTAAGACCCCACACAGCCCAGCATAGACCCCCGTACAGCCACCCGAGAGTCCGCACAGCCCACCCTAGAACCTGCACAGGCACATGAGAGTCTGCATAGCCCACCATAGAACCCAGTGGCAGACCTAAGGAACAAAGGGCCCTGGTGCAAGATATTTTTTGCCCCCCCCCAAAAAAAAAAAAAAACACAAACACAGCGCTCGCCTCCCGCAGCGCTCGGCCGGCTGTCACTTTCTCTCCTCCTCGCTGGGACACAGAGCAGCGCCCAGCGGGGAGGAAAGAAAGCACGGATGTACTGCAGTATCAGCAGAAAAATTGCACTTTTGGCCTTTAGCAAAAAGTGCCATTTCCGGCCGATATCTTTTGGCGGCCGATATATCGGTGCAACCCTAATATTTACAGCAATGCAGAATGGCACAGGCTATAGAGGACTACACATCCCAACAATACTTTATATAACAATAGCATTTCTGTATAAAGTACTGCTGAGATTTGTAGTCCTCTATAGAGGGTCCCATTGTGCATTGCTGCAACAGTACTTTATACAACATTAGGCTACAAATAATAATTATTTTAATGAATTATTTACCCCCCCTTACCTCTTCTGGCTGGTCTTCTGTCTTCATCTGTTTCCTATGTGTTTTCTGTTTGCTGGGTCCTCACTGCCGTCCGAGGCCCCATGATGTGCCTGCAGGGCTGTCTTCAGTGCCTCCTTGTATACATTACCTCTCTCTTGCACGCTCTGCCCCTCCCGCTCACAGCCGACGAGCCCAGCGGAGTGGGCGGGGACTGGGCAGTAGCGCGCTGTGATTGGCGGAGGGTTGCCGTGGCGATAGAATGCTGACCCGGCACGGATGATCCGACACTCTCGGCGCAGAGATGGGGGGCCCGCTGGATACCGATCCGGCGCTGGGACTGTGCTGGGCCACCCACAGGCCCGAGGCCCTGGTGCGCCCGCACCGGCGGTAGTTCCGCCACTGATAGAACCTGGATAGCGCACCCAAGATCCTGCACAGCCAACCATAGATCCTGCACAGCCAACCATAGAACCTGCACAGCCCCGAGAGTCTGCACAGCACAGGCCCCGCATAGCCCACTATAGACCCCCACAATCGCCCACCTGAGTCCGCACCGCACACCATAGAACCTTTATGTTTATATAGTCTTACAGATACAACTGGCCCTTTGTGGGCAATCATAATGCTGATGCAGCCAACAATGAAATAGAGTTTGACACCCCTGGCCTAGTCGATTAAGAAGTTTCCACTGAGGTTCTACAGAAAGACAGAGGATCTCCATGAACCACACCAACCAACTGGGAGCTATCAGTATCACTGGAATTCTAGGGCTATCCTGCAAATGGGGTGCGGAAGAATCTTCAATGGAGGGAAAGCATAAATGAGGTTGAAATGATCCGAAGAAGTTACCAGTGTGCGTCTAATGCAAAGACCCTTGGATCTGGACACAAATCTGTCCAGCTTGTTGTTTTACCTGGACGCCAGAACATCTACATCCAGTGTACCACAGCGCTGGCAGATCTGTTGAAAAGCTTCCGGGTTCATGGCCCACTCCACCTGATCCAGCTGCTGCTGCCGCCTGAGAAAATCTGTCTGTCAATTTTCTACTCCCAGAATCAATACCGCTGACACAACAGGAATATGATCTTGTCTCGTTAAGGGCTGCACAATTCACTAAGCCCCCCTGATGATTTAAGTAAGCTACAGCTGTAGCATTGTCAGAATGGACCCTCGCTGGCTCCCCTTGAAGTCGACAGGACCAGTGGCGAAGGACAAGATAGATCACTCTCAGTTCTAAGTCAGGCAGAAAAGATTCTTGTACAATCCATATCTCCCGACCTGAAAGACTGACCAACACCATTCACTATTCTAAAAGACTGGCATCCGTACTCAGGATGCTTCACTGGACTGGTCAAAATTACTTCCTCATAGCTAGTGCTGGACTTAATGCCCACCAATTTAGAGACAGTCTTGCATATGGAGAAAAGTGCATTGACCGATTCAAGGATAGGGACTGCCTGTTCCATGGAGGTCAAGATACTTCACGTCTTGAGAGGCCGTGAATGTGACTAAGCAATGGGATTGCTTTGAAGGTGGAGACCATAATTCCTGCAAAAATTGAATTGAGGAACATGACTGTGATTGAAGATAGCAGTCTAGACTCTTTAGACACTGAAACTTATCTGGAGGGGGGAAACACTTGTGCCTGTATAGTGTCCATCCCTCCAGGCGATGAGAGGGGTTCAGAGAGGGCTTTGGGTAGTTGATTACCCAATCAAAGTGCTCTAACAGGAGTATAGTCCTGAAAATGTTCACTGTTAGATCCAATCCCAACTGTACCTTCAAGAGGAGATTGTGTAGATAACTCACCACATGAATACGTTGAGGATGCAACAGGACTAATATTGGCGCCAATACTTTTGTAATCACCAGTGGGGCCAAAAACTGATATTGTTCTCTCCTATGGCAAAATGCAGAAACCGCTGATGGCCAGGAAATATGGGGACATGCAGGTAAGAATCCTTGATATCTATTGAGGCAAGAAGATCTCCTTGCAGGAAGGCAATGACCAAACAAATTGACGCCATCTGGAATTTGTGAACTAAAAATAATTTGTTTAGGTGCTTTAAATCTAAAATTGGATGAACTCCTTTGTCTGGTTTTGGAACTGTAAATAGGTTAGAATAAAACACCTGGGGGGTGATTTACTAACCTAAACACATGCACGCACCAGGCGCGTGTGATTTTCACACAGCAAAACGTATTTATCAACCAAAAAGTCTCTAAAAGCATATTTCCACTAATGCCATATATGGAAAAATCATGCACAGGAGTTGCTAGCTCTTTCCCTGACAGCACCTGGCAACCTTTCAATAAGAACCAAGAGATAAGCTGTAAATAAGACTGTAACCCCTGCACAGCCAATTAGAAAACCCTGCTGTTTAGACAAGGTGTATGTTGTAGGAATAGTCATTGGCCAGAATTATGCATAGCCACATCCTCGCATATAAACAGGAGTATATCAGTATCTTAGTAAATGTATAGAGAAGAAATAAGGTCTCCTGCATATCATGTTAATAAATATAGTATATAGAGAAGCAATGCATTCATGAATAATGCAACAGAAAAAGTCTACAGAAGCACTGGGTAGGAAAAACTGTGGTGTCAGGCTTTGTTCCATCTATGCATCTTTGCATGAGTCTCACCTGAAGGCATGAGAAAACCTGCAATAATGTGCATTGCCATACATAATAGGGTGCGTAAAGCAACAGAGGCAAGTACACTATCCTGCACCTTATCATATATACTAAGACTCAATGAATATGTAAAGAATGGTGCATCCTATGGCTAGCAGTCTAGATATCAGAGAGTATATGTATAAACATATAAGTAATATCCAAAGAAAGGTACCAAGGACAATCTTGAGGATCATTGGAAGATCTTATCATGCAATGCTTGTAAGGAACAGGATCCTGAAGTTGGAATTCAGCATCACACACTCACAATAAAAGTAAACAGATTAACAAAAGGAGAGATACTTAATATGTTTGGTTAGGTCATTTTATTTGGGCCCCGATGGTTAGCGTATTCCATCTGTAGAAGTCGTGAAGAAATGTAATTCTATAAACCAGAACACAAAGTCAAGACGGGTATGCTATGGAGTAGACAAAACTTTTGTATCTCATTAATTTCTTAACCTCAGCAAATGTGAGACGTGTGTTTGCAAATTACATTGAGGAACTGGAGAAAGATTGAGACATTAGAACTTTTATATGGTATGATTTTTCTGTCTAGCTTTCCCTCCTCAGAATTAGATCCCAATTTTTGTAACGGAGTAATCTGGCTAGCAAAGGCATAGGGAGTGCTCTGGGATGGGGAGCGGTGGATTTTTCCCCATAGCCAATTCTCTATGAATACATCTGGAGATTGAGCTGGCCCTCAACATTTTATGAGGGCCACTTAGACGCGGATCCTTATCCGTAACAAGAAAGTTTGAATCACCACAGAGTTTCCCAATATTACTCAGCCCCCAACCGATGTGAGGCGAGAAAAGGCAGACGAGGTGCCGTTGCACTTGCTATACACAACATTTATGTGAGGTAGCTGTGTCGCTAAAAATTGGCGTTAAAAAAAAAGAAAAAATAGGATTTTTGTACTCACCGTAAAATCCTTTTCTCTCCGTTCATTGAAGGACACAGGCAACAGATCGTAGATCCTGAATGGTAGGGTAATATCGCCACCTGCAGGAGAAGGACGCTAGGCACAAAACTAAAGACCAATTACAGCCTAGGGGCGGCCCCTGCCGGTGGCCAAACCCCCCACCTGCTGACAAGTCTCCAGTTTAGTAACAAGCAGTTAGGAGTGTACACCCCATAAAGAGGGCGGGGCCTGTGTCCTTCAATGAACGGAGAGAAAAGGATTTTACGGTGAGTACAAAAATCCTATTTTCTCTCCCGTTCATTGAAGGACACAGGCAACAGATCGTAGATCCTGAATGGTAGGGACGTCACCAAGCAGTAACACACTGAGGGATGGGCAACAACAAAACACCCAAAAGACCCCTCAAAGCGCCGCCTGCAACACTTTGCGCCCCAAACCAGCATCCGTCGATGCTAACACGTCCACCTTGTAGAACTTAACAAAGGTGTGAACAGAAGACCAAGTAGCGGCCTTACAAACCTGAGAAACAGAGGCCCCGTGGCGGAAAGCCCAGGAAGCCCCAACAGCCCTAGCAGAATGGGCAGTGACAGGAAACGGAGGCTCACGCCCCCTAACGGCGTACGCCTGAGTCACAATGGTACGTATCCACCTAGAGATGGTAGCCGCCGACGCGGCCCGACCCTTACGAGGACCCTCCGTGAGCAAGAACAGGGAGTCGGTCCCGCGGAAAGAAAGCCGTAGATCTACGATCTGTTGCCTGTGTCCTTCAATGAACGGGAGAGAAAAGCAGGTAAAGAATGCACCAGTCGCCGTATTCCAAACCGCAGCTCACCAGTTGCTGTAATAGCCATGTTGCCACCAAATGCTCCAATGGCAGCCGTGTGTGCACACATGCGCAGCAGAATTTTAAAGACGATATCAAAAATAAGTCCCCGGCCTCTTAAAGAAGCAGTGGGAATTTTAAACAAAAAGGCACATTAACGCCAGCTGCGTGAGTGACTGCTGGCTTTGCCTATCTAGAGGCAGAAACAGCTGTACCCGGCCCCTTCCCCCGTCCGTTACGCCAGTCAGCGCTGGAGGATCCAGTCACTCCCCTGTCACGGCTCCATGCAGTGACAGGATCGAGAAGTGAGCGAGCGCCGGTATGTGTTCGCTCACTTCCCGATCTACTGAGCCGACCTGTTACAGTTTCATTGACACAGGTCGGCTCAGATGATGAGGCTGAGTTAAAAGCACCCACCTCATAATTCTCCTTTAAGGAGACAGTATATAAAAGTTACACAGCCACTGTAATAGAAAGGAAAAAAAACACAGCCACTGTTTTTTTCATATCTATCATTTTCATCAATGTAGAAATCCCCAAATAATACTGGCCTGACCTAATTACTGAAGTAACGACCATGGAAACTCCAGACAACTGCAGGAAAAAGCATAAGTACTGGGACCAGAAATGTCCTGCTTTCTGAGGTCTAGAAAAACTTGCAGGATTTAACTTATCCAGTATGAATCTCTAAGTCTAGTCGGATAGCTAGAGAAACTAGCAGGAATTAATACAATTCGGCATGAATCAACTAGCAGCTCTTTGGTAGTAGTTTCATCAAAGAAACAAAATACACTAAAATAATAAAGCAGTAGAGAAGGACACATCAATTCTTCTGGAGGACACTTAAGGGAAACTGGCAGGTGGGAGGGGTTGTCTAAAGTGGCAGGCTTTTGATTTTTATTTGCCTAGTGTGTGTCCATTTCTCCTGAAAACAGCAGCATAATCCTACATATGCGAATCTTCAGAGTGGGGTCCCTCAATGGGCAATTGAGAAATACTTGTTGACCTCAGTGGAAATGCAATGTCCTTGTCACTGCCCATGAGCTTAAAAGAAAGCACAAATAACCTTTTCTTGTTTATGTAAAATACCAGTCCTATCAATCCACCATGAAATAGAGATGAACAATGGGGAGAGGTTTTAAAGTCCAGCCTCTGTGACCATTGCTGACCCTACAAAGAAAAAAAAAAAAAAAGCACAGACACAAAAGATGAGAAAGTGTGCAATTTGCAGGATCACCAAGCAAGAAAAAAAGAGCCTGCAAAAATTAATGCAGCCATTTAAGGACTCCTATGCTACAATATATCAGCATTTATGTCTAGTCTGTATAATCCATTTCTCGGAGTACATCACAGAACACAAGGTGTTAATTCTAAGACCACTGGGTTATGCATTTACCTTTACGTGATTGGACAGTGGCAAATCAATCAAAAGTGCCGGGCAGCCCTGCATAACCCCTCCCAGTCTGACTGTTTTGTAGAAAGCAATATAGAGTGGATAATAGGAATAAAGAGGGGAGGGCCCTGTGATTTACTCCAAGAAACAGATGCTACAGGCAAGACAAATATCCTAATTTCTAGGTCATACATGACAGGACAGTTAATCCTTAGACTACTGGAAAACGCAAAAGCAGTACAACAGAGAGGCAGGCAACACAAGCAATGGTTAAAAGTCCCAAGGAACAATCCCAAATCAGAGCAGATAACTAGACCAGAGGGTTGTCCAAGCCTACCGGGCCCCCTGAAGGACTTTTTGTCTAAAACTGGCACCAGCATAGGCCTGAACATGTACCTGGAAGAACCATATATAAATATGCACTGAGCAACCTTACAGATTTGTGAAATAAAAAAATTAAAATAAAAGACTGGTCCTGATTAGAATAAGAAGCACTAAATACTTCTAGTGGAGTGTGCCACAATCAAAAAAGGAAGAACTATTCCATTCAGCTCATAGGCCTGCGTGATGGTCTGAAATTCACCTAGCAATGGTGAAGCAGGAAGCTGGTTGTCCCTTATGGGGGCCCTTAGGAGTAACAAGCAAGGAGTAAGACTTGCAAACAGTGTAGGCAAACTTTTTAGGGTGGTTAGGAGCAGGACACAAGGATGGGAACACAATGTCCTGGTTAAGGTAGAGACCACCTTAGCGAGAAAGGAGGCACAACTTTATGCCTATTGGATGGCCAGAAAAGGGCTCCTTGCATGTCAAAGCCGCTAATTCAGAAGCATGTCTAGCAGAAGTGGTGGCTACAAGGTGGTCCACCTTGCAAATAAGTAAAAGGCACAGAGTCCTTGAAGCATGAACAGGGGGAACAATGTGTGCCACCCCCAACAAATGCCTTCACAAACAAGTGAGAGGCAAGTTGCCTAGACAAACACCAAGACATATATCTGGCACTTGATTGTACTCAAGGCTAAATGCTGATCCAGGCCAGACTGGGTGAAGGATAAAATGTATCCCAAGCAGTACTTTCTAGGATGGAACTGACCTGGCACCATGAAAAAGTGCACCTTCCATACGTGATAGTAGATCGCATGGAAGGTCGACTTCCCAGCCTTAAGGAGCATAGAGATAACAGTGTCTGAACAGCCATGCCAAAAAAAAGAGCATCCAAGAAGCAGGGGGGAATACTGGACCTTGGGACAGAAGGTCCAGTAGTGCCAATGGAGAGTCTCACAAGAGTTTGAAAACAAATGTGGGCCGCATCCACGGACAGAAATCGTATCGTTTAGCTTAGGGGAGATGCCAAGGGACATGTCTACTTCATGAGAATACTTTTGGGAACTGGAATCAATTCCTCTGGAAATTAAAACGCAGACAAAGAAGAATCAGAGGGGGTCTCAAGAGAGGAGAAGGGGCCAGCTTGTGTCCCTTATGGCTAGAAAAATGTAAGTAATCAACCATCTTCCTCATACAATCAACCATAATAGTGGTAAACTCATCGTTGGACAGATCAGGAGAGTGATCCAGAGGGGGCAGAGAAGGATTTAGAAATAAGCAGTAATGGGGGGGGGAAAGGAAGCATAGCATGAAACTGACTAAAAAAAGTGACCAGAAGGTTTAGAACCCTTGCCAAAGCCCGATCCAGCTGTGCGACTCTCTGCCTATAAACCACCATATGCTACCCCACACAGTAAATTCTTAGAAGCCTGTCTCCAGGCAGTGCCGTTTCAGTTTGTAAGCTTCCGCAATGGCGTAGCTCTCTGATAACTTGTGCAGAGCATGTACCTAGCTGGAAGCTTGTGCTAGAATAAAGACAACAGCAGGCACATGTACAGTACAGTTCCTGGGGAGGAGCTGTGGAGGTGCTACTCTTGACCTTAGGCTGCAAGAAACAAAAATCAGTAAAAAAAAGTGGGGGGGGGGGAAAAATGAATACTTCCCTCAGAGGTGAGAAAAGACATACATTACCTAAGGACACCAGCAAAGAACTGAGGTGGAGTGGGAGAAGTTATGCAGAGCTGTCCTAAATGATTTGCCAGTGTCCAGTCACCTGAACGTAGCTGCGTAACCCAGTGCTCTAAGAATTAACTCCCCATGCCCTGAACAATCAAGAAATTCAACTATTTTTGGGGTTAAGAAACTTGTTAAAAGTAGAACTTTGGGCAAGCTATAGTCGTTCAAGTATTCACATATAATTTTCAGAAACAGTGATGTTGTCCAAGATGGTGTCAGAACTCTGCTCTCCCCCTCCTATTGCACCTGCTCTGAATTTGTGTTAGAGATAAGAAGGTTTAGAACCACCGAGATACTGCTGGGGTGGAGCAAAACCAACAATAAAAAAAAAAAAGGAAGTGATTTTGCTGTACATAAAAAAATGCATTGCTTCACAGTGCAGCCACATAGGTCGGGGGGAGCATGTTAAACAGCTTATTTACTGCTTGTAGAAAAAAAAATTCAATATTGAATGTTCTTAGCCTGGCCACAGGTTCACTTCAATGTACACATGGAACGTTAGCATAAACGTTTGAAAATGTGAAAGAGGCTCTTACTGTAGAAAATATACTCATGCAAATACTGTTATACAAGACATGTTTTATCTGGATAACTCGACATAAAAAAATTCTGTAGGATATTTTTTTTATATTTACTGTAACATCAATTTGTGTTAATACTGTATCAACTAAACAAAGAGGCTATAAAAATACAAAATCATTTCATATTTGATTGCATTTATCCTGGGATCTGTGACAGTGACAGATACCACTTGACAACTGTAGATAAAGTGAGAAGCACTTATGTAAAGCATATAATGTTACCCTCCTTTAGAAACAGAAGGAATGAAACCAAAACAAGATAAAAGTGGATGTTTTCATTACAGTAATGCTCAAAAGTGCAACATCTAGGGCAAGGGGGTTGAGGATCATTATTTAGCACAGTGCACCTGCTGTTACTAAAAGGCATTTCACCTTGGGAACAGGGAGGAGAGGCAAACATGCAATTGCTGTCTACATGTATCTTTTATTTAACCAGCATAAGCCCAATTTCTCCTGTTTCCATGCTTTGCTGCCAACTAAATTAACATGGACGTATTGTTACATATGTACACAAAATCTTCCATGATGTTGAAGTGGGGATTTAAAAAAAAATTTTTGTTAAAGGCTTGATCACATCATGTCCAAACCAGAAGTTTGTTCCCGGACCAAAAAAGCATCCCAATGTATCCCTACAGTATTTCTGGGCTCTGCTCACACCAGCGCAGTCCGTTCTGGTCCAGACAAAAAAAAATAAAAAAAAAACCTGTCTCATTTTCTCTGGTCTTGAATGCACGAAAACACATCAAAACGCACTGGACTGGACCTGTGAGCAAATTTTAAGCTTAAAAAAAAAACTGCTCCAGACATGGTGTGAACATATCCTAAATGAGGGGGGAAGGAAATTCTTGACTGCATACGTATTTGCCCCTTTGCCATGAAGCCCCTTAATTGCTATGCCTTCAGAAGTTATCATTAGTGGAGTCAGCCTGTGTACAACTGAAGTGTCACATGATTTCAAAATAAATACAGCTGTTTTTGGAAGGTTACAGCCTCTGTAAGGCTCCGTTCACACACGTGGAAACGCACAAAACACAAAACCCCCATACTTTCCAAAAAAGGGTATAAAATTAATTTCAGTACAGCGCTGCATGACGGAATAAATGTCAGTCAAAGTACCGCAGCGCTGAATACTGAAAAATGGCCTGGATGGGAAGGGGGTTTAACACCGCGGATGTCAACTGGTTAATGTAGCTTGTTCCCACCTGCACATCACGGAAAACCGCATTGTGCAAAAAAGTACAAGTGCGATATTCTGGGTGACTTCCGCACTATCCGGCTTTAGTATTAGACGCATACGCGCGGATACCCTGCAAATGTTCAAACGTGCATGTTTTCGTTTTGCGCATACAAATGCACAGAAAACCACACTGAAAAATAAACGTGATGTGTGAACGGAGCCTTAGAGAACATTTCTAAATACACAGGATCATGGAGATTTTCGTCAAGCAATCCTATCGCTGGCAACAGGATTGCTAACTGGCCATTTACTTTTTCCCATGAATTGGTGGCTGAACAAGGAAGATGTTTCTTTCCACCATCTCACTAGGGAAGGAGATCCTGCACTATACAGAGTCAGCAAGTCACTCCATTACAGTAAGGGTTTCCCTCTCCTTTGTAATTCTGCTGCTGGTGATAGGTGCCTGCAGCAGACTTGCAAGTCTGATAAAAGATAAAGTAATAAAGAAGCCCCCGCCCCCCAAACTGAACTTTCTGGCCTTAAAAGGAGAACTATGGGGTTAAGGCTTTTCCCCATAGTTCTCCTTAGGGTAACGGGAGGACACAAACTAGTGTCCTCCTGTCACCCTAAGCTCAGTATACCGCGAGCTACAGCTCACGGTATACTGAGACGCCGCAGCTGAAGCGGATCCCGACAATTATGTCTGGATCCGCCCAGCTGCGCGAGTAACAGCTGGCCCCCTCCCGTTCCGCCAGTCAGCGCTGGCGGATCGGAGCGGGGGGAATCCAGCCCCTCCCCGGTCACAGCAGAGAGCTGTGACAGGATCGGGAGGTGAGTGAACACCGGTATGTGTTCGCTCACTTCCTGATCTACTGAGCCAACCTGTGACAGTCTCATTGTCACAGGTCGGCTAGAACTATGAGGTGAGTGAAAAGCACTCACCTCATAGTTCTCCTTTAAGTTCAACCATTTAAGTGCAGAGAAAAGCCAAAACTTCTCTTAGAACATCAAGGTCATGACTGTGGGACAGTTCGAGGGTACTAAAGACAGGGTAATTCTTAAGTTTACCTATTTCAGTCTGTACGATACCTGAAATGGGGGAGGAACATATCTTCCAGCAAGCAAATGACTGTTAACATGACCAAATCCACACTGGAGTGGTTTAAAACTACAATCCAACATGTATTAAAATGATCCAGTCAAAATATAGACCTCAGTGCAATCAAGAATTCTTTGCAAGAAGGTACAGGATTTTAAATGTGCAAAATCTAATAGAGGTGCACCAGAAGATTGAAACTGTAATTGCAGCCTAAGGTGGTTCTGGAAAGTTCCTACTAAGCAAGTTAATAGTATAGGAGATGATAAATGTCTACAATGTTTAACTTGCGAGTGAAATGAAAACAATCTGAACTTTCTCTTAAGTATGTTGTGCAAATCAATGGTAACAATCCTACTAAAATCCATTGTAATTCCAGGTTGCAATACTACAAAATGTTAAAAAGTAGTACGGAAGTAAACATTTTACGTCAAATACTGTATAATTGTCCATAATGCCTTGCAAAGCTATAGAACAAGGATTTTGGTGTGCTGGGATTGCAGTTTCTTACAACTCATTGAGGCTGATTTACTAAAACAGAGTACAGAAATTGTATGAATATTCACATCAATTATCCATTTATGTGCAAATAAAATAAGTAAACCAGGATTTGATTTTTTACATGATTGGAAGTGGATATTCACACTAAGTGAACATTCTCACCTCCTTTAGTAAATCTGCCTTATTCTATGGAGCTTTACACCTTTATAACCTCATATTTCTGTAAACAGCAGTTCCAAAAGAGTTTACACAAACTCCACACTTAAACCTTCTGCAGTCAATGTGCAGTCCTGTGTCTGCATTCTGCTTCTACTTACCCAGCACAAACCGTGCATCATCTAATTTTTACTGAGCTATGCTATATGTAGACAGAAAGTTCAGGGAACAAACTTATTATTAACTGCAAACCCAAAAGCATAATGGCATTATACTAAAAACCTGGAAATGCACTTAATATTAACTTGCACTGCAGTCACACTGAGCTGGGCTTTTAAAACAACCATCAGGTTTTTTTTTTTTTTTTACTCCAGATTAAGGGTCCCTGCAATATGACTGATGCTCACCTCTTCGACGACTCCTACCTTCCCTCCATTCCAGCACTATATGCTTCATAGGACTCTTAAGCATTCATCACTCCCAGAAGCAATGAATGCCTGTGCCCCCCCTCCGTGTATTGTAGGGTCATCCTCTGAAGCACTATGTCACTGCTGAACCCTGTAGTGACTTAAAAGGTTAAGAGGATAGAACCACAGTACGAGACACATGATATTCCCAGAAGTTTTGAATGCCAAAGAATCTTAGAGGCCACAACGCTGAAACAGAGAGAAGATAGGAGAGAGGCCGATTAAGAGGCAAGAATAAACTTTCTATTGCATGGATTTTTTTTTTTTTTACTTGATTTAAAGGAAAACTATTT
>NW_017306721.1:1112496-1142491 GCF_000935625.1 Nanorana parkeri | reverse complement strand
TATATATATATATACACACAACAAATCCTCTCCTGCAACCCTCACCCACCCCCCTTTCCCCCCCTGCAGTTCTTAAACTTACTTGTCACTATGCTAGACTGAGATGCCGGAGGGGTTAAAGGCAGACAAATAAACCACTGCTCTTTTAAAAGTAAAGTTATCCTTTTAAAGTACCACCACATGGGTTGCTGTCTCCTGCCAAGAACTGAGCCTTATTATTCACAATATTTCTTAAGACAGCAGAAGGGTAAATTTGGGGTAGAAGATTCACCCAGATGCATGATCTGGTGTACAAACCATTGCAGGATGCTAAAGCACTGGACAACTGTTTTGAGTCCCTTGTATCCATTTATAATTGGAGTGTAAACTTAAACCACCAATGTCCTATGAAGGACATGGGACCAAAAAAAAAAAGAAGAAGGTATTTTTAGGAAGCGAGAAGGGTAATATTTTAACTTTGTCAAACATTATGCTTCTGTAACATAATACAGCATTACATTTTATGCATATACACATATTATGGCACTACAATATGTATACACGCGTTATTCTATGGATATAAAAAGATAATTTTTCCTCATCTGTTATTTGTGCACTACAAAACCAAATGGCAAAATAAATTATTTCTTTAATTACAATAAGGCCTTGTTCACACCAAATGCAGAGCAGATCTGCATGAGTTTCTGCACACGCAGTGCAGTGGGTTGTGCCGCGTTTTTGATGCGTTCCAGGCCGTTTTCTGTGAAACAAAAAATGTTAAAGTTTCAAATGGGCTTTCAGTGCGTTTGCGTGCGTTTGCATGCGTTCCAGAGCAGGTAAAATAGGGCCTGCTGCAGTTTTTTTTACCTGCTCTGGAACGGAACGCTGCTATGTGAACTGGAGCTAAAAATAGCAGTGGAATACATTGGACGCAGTTTTGCTCCGGTCTGTAACTGCTCTGCTCCTGGAACGCGCTTGGTGTGAACAAGGCCTAAACGTTCTTTCTCGCAATACGTCTGTGAAGGTTCTCATTCATCCAAATCATGGTAGATTTGTAAAAATACAATCAAGGCAAACGGACTTGCTGTATTTTTCTTGAAGAAGTTTCGCTGGATGACCAACGAAACGTCTTCAAGAAAAATAAAGCAAGTCCATTTGCCTTGATTTATTTCTTACAGATTTCTTGCAATATGTACTGGCATGGGCATCTTTATGCTACATGTCGCATAACATTTATGACCATACAAGACCGCTAAGTCTAACTTGCAGATCAAATTAATGTTACCCCAGAATTTAAATTAATACTGAACTAATGATGATGTGAATCATATTGACATTATAGTACAAGCTTCAAATTGCAGTAAAATATCAAAAGTTCTCACCTCGTATATTACACTAGTACACAGCTCTGGCCATAAATACAAAAACTTTACAAAAATGTGGTAATTAGGCATCTAACAATGCCTGGTAACAGTCTAGTTTTTAGTAGGACCGTTTTTATGCTGTATTAGACTTAACCTGAAACATACCAAGAAAATGCTAGCAAACAGCCACTATTGGTGTTGAATTTTGCTCTTTTTAACTTTAAACAGCCATTGACTTTGAAATCCTGCTTGAATACGACTTATCATAAATATTCTTTAGCCTTTTATCTATTTACTTTGCTGCAATACCTTGAGAAAGCAAGATAAAAAAAGGGTCAAACAAGAAATGAACCAAAGAAAAAAATATTTTTCCTTATAAACATAATTTGGAAGCACAATTATAAAATCGACGCTGTCATATGGTCTCTATACTCCGGGATCACTGGATTAAATGCAGCCCTACAGAGAAGTTTTTAGAGACAATTTAGGTACGACTTTATATTCAGTATAATAAAATTAAAGCACTTAGTGCAATTGTTTCCTTCCCCCAAGGCAATGCAATCCATCATTCCTTACAAGTTGCTTATAATACAGTCCAGTTACTACAGTGCATTGTAAATCCATGTATAAAATGTTATCATTTGCTGCAATAGCATGGGTATGTGGCAGAACCAAAATTAAACAAATTCTAGACACAGAAGCACGCAAAATATTTTTCTAAACATACCAAAGACAGACACAGAAGGGAAACGAGGGCAACCGAAATAGCAGAGTGGAAAAATAATCTAATTTCTTTGTATTGAAAGTTCTTTAAACAACCATGCTAAGACAAGACAAAGCTGGCAAACAATTTGTTACAGTCGTTAACAAGTTTGTTTTTGCTAGTTTAGCTCATCCATAACAACATATTCAGATTAGAAAACATTAGGGTGACTTTCAAAGTCACTGGTTACCTATATACACTGAAAAATGCTAAATACATGAGGCTCAACCCAGTTACTGGTTACAACTGCATTAACTGTGGTACTGCAGGCTAACCTTAAGAGTCTGTTACTATCGTATGCCTTAAAGTTCTGCAAAAAAGATCAAAGCAAAGGAAATATTTGTGTTCTCAGCTTCTTGGGATAGCTCAGAATTTGGAAAAAAATAGCATTATAATTTTCTTTAAAATGTATGACTGTGCAGATATTAAATTTATATAGATACATGTGTAAAATGTAAAATAGGGTATATACAATAGCCAACAGCACACAAGCACAAAATAAATCTTACACACACACAAAGTAAAAAAAAATGTTCTGATGCAAACAATACATCATAGTTTTAAAATACAAAATGTATTTCAAATAGTACAGGATAATTCTACTCAACATAAAATATTTTACAAGACCAACAAATCCCAAACACAAAGTAAGCTGTTTTTAAATGTAGCTGTGTGTAGAGGCAAAAAAAGAAACCAATGGCCACACAACTATTAAGTGCAACCAGGCTCTTAACTATATGACCATTTTTAAAAGTGAATAAAAGCCCATGTTGCACAATTTCAATTTCCAAATCCAAGCACAGGGAGTGAAGAAAAGGAAACAAAACAAAGCTTGTTTCTCCTCATAAATACATATGTGGAGCCAAATTATCCACAAAAAGGGTGCTGGTGATAGGGTTTTGACATTTAAGAGGTACGGTACAGAGAAACAATCGATGCCCACAGAGCTTTGGTAATTTGTGGGTTGTCCAAATGATGCATTCCTCTTTAGAAATGTAGGTATGCAATTGTTGCAAATTAATACAATGAAGATGCAATGAGGAGTGCTTTAAAGTTTTTTTTTCCTCTTTAGACCATTGAGTCCTTTAGAACATTTCACTTGTACCTCAGTGTGCTTAGAAAAGACATCCTTTTCAAGGTTTGTTGAAGAATTTCTGGGCGCCATGTACTATATTGAAATTGAGTGGTAGCTGGCTCGGCATAATAGTCCAAGTAAAAAAATAAAATAAAAAAAAAACAACAAAAAACAAAACACAAGTGAATTAAATTCCCCTAAGACACCTGACTGCACCGAAGAACAGCACATGGTTTTGTTCCAAATGCTTGGTGGTCGTTTTGACACATGGGGTTCAGTTGCTTTTTTAATTCCCATTTTCCGCATCATCCAAACTTTCTACTCCGGGGACAATGATAATGGAGTAAACACGGTAGGTAGAGCAGGGCAGCTTCTGTTACCAGTCACAAAAGTACAGTATACAGTTGTACTAATAGAAACTTCAGTGAGAGGAGCCCAAATGCGTCATATATACAAGCTCTCCCTGCACTAACAGTGCTTAGCAAATATAAGAGGGCTAAAGCAGAAAAGCAAGTAAAAAGGTATGATTAAAAAATAATATTCGTAAAGTTGTTCTTGATCTTGGAGACTGAAAGATGTCATTAACTCACTTGGGTTCGGAGGCAGGAGCAAGATGCATTCACAGTTTAAACGCGAAAGCACAGATGAATGAAATCCTTTCGTTGCGGGTCAGGCAGTTTTGCGAAAAAGGAGAAATATAGAAAATAAAAAAAATGTTTATCTGGTTGCGGGAAAACCAGTTTCTCCTCATTGGGGACAAATAATCCTAAATACAACTGCCCCATTAGTCAGATTTATGGCAATAAAGGTCTTTAAGTGCTTTCAGTTCTTCAATCAATGTCTTGTTTTGATTTTCGAGGACAGCAACTCTGTTCTCCAGGCATTTGACATATTCTTTCTTTTTCCGACGACATTCTCGTGCTGCTTCCCTATAAGAACAAATATATTCACATTAGGCAGAAAAAAATGATGATATTGAGTAAAATAACTTATGTCTTTCTAAACAAACTGGTCCCCTTAAATATTTGCATCCATGTAAACTCCTGCTCCACTTGTTATGAAGGCAATAGAAAACTATGTAGGACAGGAAGAGCTGGGATAGTTCCCATTTCATAAGTTCTATTCTCAATAATAATATCTCGTCTGCAGTTAATCTTTTCACTGCCGGGGCTGTTTTTGCTTCTTTTTTTTTTCCCTTTCTCTCCTTCTCTACACATTATAAGCCACCATTTACAGCCTGAAAACTTACTTAACCCCCCCCCCAGAATAATATATAACCTGAAAGAACAGACGGCAGCTGCAAATTTTTATGTTGCATGATTTTAGTGCAACTGTTTATCAAACCCCAAATTTCAGTAAAAATACACTGTTCATTTTAGTGCACAAGAATACAATATAATAGCCATTATTTTGAAAAATTTAAAAGATGAAGTTGTGCCGAGATGCTCAACATGGCGAGCTTAAAAATTGTGTGCACTCGAGGTGACAAAATAAGGTACCCCAAACTGTCCATAGGCGAGGATTTAAAAGACTATATATGTCAATAAGTTAGAGTTAACTGTGAATATGGGCCATAGAATTATTGCTCTCATACTGGCGCACGCGGCAACCCCTAATCGCCGTTTTTGAATGTTGGGGCACCCGACACATGCGCGCATTTTTTGAGGTATTTTTACATTTTATTTAACTTTGGTTTTTTTACTTAAACCTAATTGCGATTACATATGGGGCTCACAATAGGAGGTATTTTATATCCCTAATCTCACCTTTGCCCTTCAATGAAGTTGGTAAAGCAGAGATCTTGCTTGATCAGCTTCTTCTCCGGCATCTGTAGCCGGGGAATGAAAGCTGAGAAGCATGAAGTGATGCAATTAGCGTTGCTTCTAGCTTCATTCAGCGGGGAGGAGATCAGCGAACCAACGTTCACTGGTCTCTCTCCCTGCTACCAGCCAATGCCAGGGATGCCATTCCTGGGCACCGTAGAAAGTGCTATAGCCGATGGGAGTCTGTTTACAGGGGCCTGCTGCCAGTGGTGAATACCTTAAATCGCTGGCAATAATAGGGTTGAAGCTGACAAGGTGCCAAATAGCCCAAACCCTTACAGAAATCAAAGTAGAAGTGCTGAACTTACCTTTGCTGTTAATACTTGTGCTCTGGCATCCCATAGTGGTCACATGACCAAATGCCTAGATCTTGGGCTGTGTATTGAGAGGTGGAGGGAAGGGTCAGCCAAACTAAACTATTATCCTCCCCTACAGCAGAAACTTTGTGACCCAAGAATTTGGTCACTTGACTAGCTGTTGTGGCATCCCAGAGCACACATTTCTGACTTCTGTAAGATTTCACAACTTTTATGAAAGGAATGATGGTATGAGGAGATAAAAGGGGCACTATATGGTCAATTTACCCATTTTGATTTTTAAACTATATGCTCTATGCATGCTATTGCATTAAGGTAAAGTGCATTGCTATAACACACATAACATGAGTTGGTGCAACAAGTTGCCATTTGTTCTGACTGGCACTGCAGCACAACTTTGCAGACAGATGTGCATTGCTTGCAGTGTGCAACAAAGCACAAAGTGTGTTGGGGTGCGCTGCCAGAAATGGTACATGCAACCCATTTAAGTGATTGAGCTGCCTTAATTCGCCGCTTAACCCACATTAACATGCATGCACTAATGCAACACAAACATGAGAATGTGTCTAGGGCTGCAACACCTAATCCACTAAGTCGATTGTAATCAATGCTGGAAAACGTTATCAACGTTTTCCGTCATCGATTCGTTGACTTTCGATTAGTTGGCCAGCTCACGGCTCCACACATGCCGCTTCTCCTCCCCGCCTCACCTAGCTCTCACAGACTCGTCGCGATCCGCTTCTCCTCCCTGCCTCACCCAGCTCTCACGGACTCGCCGCTGCCCGCCCATCCACGATCGGCACACTGAACATGAAGCCAGGAGGAGCAGGCGTGGGGGGAACAGCAGCTGCCAACAGACAGGCCCATGATCTCAAGGAAGAAAGTTGCTTGGAGAGTGCTTAGGTAAGACTGCCTGCACATTCCCCCCACATGGTGCTGTAATAATGTATTGCTGGGATAGTGGGATTTGTATTCCTCTATAGCTGATAGAGCAATGTACCATCAGCTATAGAGGAATACAAATCCCAGCAATACATTATACACTGTATGTATAATGTATCGCAGGGATTTGTTGTATTCCTCTATAGCTGGTGGTAGTCTGCATTGTGCCGCTATATATCGTATTATTGCTGGGATTTGTTGTATTCCTCTACAACTGGTGGTATTCTGCATTGCGCTGTATAATCATTATACAGCGCAATGCAGAATACTAACAGCTGTAGAGGAATACAACAAATCCCAGCAATAATACATTATATATATAATACTATAATCCTCATGATCCCCGTGTGTGTTGTAATCACCGCTCCATGCTTGCTCCTGTGATGGACTACAATCTCAATCCAAACTTGTAGTACATCACTGGAGCCATTTTTTTAATTATTATTTTTATCCGATTAAATCGGCTAACTAACCAATTTTAAAAATAATCGTTAGCTGCAGCCCTAAATGGGTCCAATGAGGGGGAAATTAAACTATAAAAAGCACAATATACACTGAGGTCGCAGTGTGCTTCTAAGCAGCGGGCTGAAACAAAAAAAATGACAAAATGGAAAATATTCATAAAAAAGAGTTGGGTTTGTTCTAATAAGCAATAGGAAAGTAAAAACTGCAATCGCATTACCGGAAACAATCTAGAAATCTTAAAACATTCAGGCAAAGGAAAGATATATATATATATACCTGTTCTTCATAAGCCTCACTTCCCTTTTACGCGCTGCCTCTTCAGCTGGCTGGGCAGGGAGTGCCGGAGAGGATGCCATGACAACTCCGGGTGCAATTGTGCTGGTTGGTGCTGTGCGAATCTGGTAAGTTTGTACATCTCCAGAGGCAGCTAAGACCAGGAAAGTTTAAAATTAGGTTTACGTGCATTTCACCACAAAAGAAAACCTTTGTAAAGCATTAAGAAGGAAGGAAGTAATGACCTTTGGCTTTTTTCCACCTCTTATTTAAAAATGTATTACACAAAAAAGATTTTACTATATTATACATACCTGTAGAATACATTTCCAAATTTAAGATTTCTAAATACTGGGCATCTCCAAACTTTTGTCATTGTAAAGAACATGCTTTTCTAAAAAGAAAACACAGGACAATATACCTAAACCCAAGACTAGCCCTCCATTAGACTCAACTTGGACACATCTGCCACAGCATAGGTCCTCTAAGAGTAAATGGAGTACTGCATAGGGTGAGCCTAAACACACAGCCTAATCCACATTAGAGTTGTTAAGATTGAAAACCTAAATGTCCTAAAACCTGGTCCTCTGTGGCTCAAAACTGCCTGTTCCCTATCCAATCCTAGAGCATTCAAAATGAATGACACCGCAATGCACACAGTGGCGACACATTGATTCTTTATAGTGTGAGTGTTAATTGTGTGGCAGCATAAAGTACTCCTGTGTACTTTGCCTAAATTGTAAGTTCTTGGCAAACATTTGCTTCCATTCTAAAACTGAACATTTACAAAAAAAAAACCTCACATTAAGCTGGTCCTACATAAGGCATTCGGACTGCTTGTTTCTGAAAGACTAGGACCTTCAGATGTCTTTTTCACCATACACCAGCGTCCACTTTTTTAGCTCCCTATTATCCCACAAAGGCAATGAAGTGCCTCCTTATCTCTGCTGCATAAGCACGGAGCAGAGCATTCATATTCAGCCTTGTGGATTTTTATTTATGCTAATGTCTTTACTTTGAGGTCCTACTTTTACGTACTGAGCTGGCCAGCTGGAAGCACTTTTGTAGCTCCGTACGACGTACGTCCTTGGCAGCGAAAGGGTTAAACCAATCACTCAGCAAGACTGTGGAAACACTGCAGTAAAACATAGCAAATGTTATTTTTCAACTAACTAATATACAGTATTTGGGTCTAGTAGTTTAATCTGTGCTACAATATTTTTGCTTTAAATCTAGGCCTTGAGCGATTGCTTTCAGAAAAAAAATATTAAAGAAAAAATTCACCCTGCAAAAAGAATATTATTAGCAGTCCATAAAGGTGCCCACACACCTTGCGATTATCGTACGATAATCGGGGGAAATCCCGCGATCATACGATAATCGCAAGGTGTGTGGAAGGCGTGCGACCATTTCTACTGTATGGTCGCACGACTTTTGTCTTACGAACATGTTTGAAAACCAGCCGAGAATCGTATGATTTTCGGCTGGTTTGTGGCATGTTCGCAAGATAATTGCCGCACGGGCCGGTGTGCACAAGCGCACACTGCCCGTTCAGCATTGTGGTCATGGGAAGCCCGCCCCTCAGCGGGGCGGGCTTGCGATTATCTCAAGTACGATCTGCCTGTCCAAGATGGGCAGATCGTACGTTTTTTTTAATGACCTTACAACTATCGCAAGACAAAAGTCTTGCAATGGGTGTAAGGTGTATGGGCACCTTTAGACAGTAACGCCTACAATGAAGAATCACTTTTAGGTGTTTTAGATGCTTGCTCCTATGATGTGTGCTGAGGTCCACCCCCTAAGTCACTATTGGACACAGTATTAATGCTGATTTTGACACTGTTGACCACCTGCTCCTCCTCAAAAAACTCCAGTCACTTGGGCTACAAGACTCTGCTCTCTCGTGGTTCTCCTCCTACCTATCTAAGCGCTCCTTTAGCGTCACCTACAAATCTAACTCCTCCCCTCCTCTTTCTGTAGGGGTCCCCCAAGGCTCTGTCCTTGGACCCCTTCTCTTCTCTATCTACACCTTCTCCCTTGGTCAGTTAATAACCTCACATGGCTTCCAATACCATCTCTATGCCGATGACACTCAAATCTATCTTTCTACTCCACAACTCTCCCCCTCAGTGTCCTTGCGTGTCACTAATCTACTAACTGACATATCAGTTACATCCAGTCGCAACACTTCTTAAAACTCAACCTTTCAAAAAACTGAGCTCGATATTTCCTCCCGCCCGTGCACCTTCCCCCAACTTTTCCCTTGAGATTGATAACACAACTATCCACCCCTCCTCCCATGCCAAGGTCCTAGGTGTCATCCTTGACTCGGACCTCACCTTTCTTCCCAACATCCAATAACTATCCAAATCCTGCCGCCTTCACCTTTGTAACATCTCCAAAATACGTCCCTACCTCACCAAAGAAACCGCAAAATTACTCATCCACTCGCTTGTTATCTCTCGTCTTAACTACTGCAACTCCCTCCTCATTGGCCTTCCACTACACAGGATATCCCCCCTTCAGTCTATCATGAATGCAGCTGCCAGACTCATTCAGCTAACCAACCGCTCAGTGTCTGCAACCCCCCTCTGCCAATCCCTGCACTGGCTTCCACTCTCCCAAAGGATAACATTCAAAATATTAACAATCAGTTACAAAGCCGTCCACAACTCCACCCCCAGCTATATCTCAAACCTGGTCTCAAAGTATCACCCTAACCGTCGGCTCCGCTCATCCCAGGACCTCCTGCTCTCCAGCTCCCTTATCAACTCCTCCCATGCTCGCCTCCAGGACTTCTCTAGAGACTCTCCCATCCTCTGGAATTCTTTACAGCAACCTGTCCGTCTGTCATCCACCTTGACTGCCTTTAGGCATTCCCTAAAGACTCATCTCTTCAGGGAAGCCTATCCTACCTCAACCTAACCGCTCAACCACCACGTTCTCAAACAATTCATCCCCACACAGCTCCCTCCTCATGCATCACTTCCCCCTCCCTTTTAGATTGTAAGCCCTCACGGGTAGGGCCCTCCTTACCATCTTGTCTTGATTTGTATTGTGATTGTAATGTCTTCCCTATATTGTTTTTTTTTTCCTTTTGCATCATGCAAAGCAAACTCAAAATCTATTAAAATCTATCTTCCCTATATTGTAAAGCACTGCGCAAACTGTTGGCGCTATATAAATCCTGTATAATAATAATGTAACAGTCTACAAGTGGAATTACAGCGCGCAGTAAGGGGCCAAGGAACTCCTATCTTAACTCAGTAAGGGACTTGAATGTGTCAGATACTGAAGACTGTTCAGCCACTGTAGCTCTGTAAGAGAGTGACGATAGGAGTCCACGGCTGCCGGACTGGCAAGTATTATTAATAATTTTATCCCATATATTAGACATGCTGCTTAGACGACCCATAGGGGGAACCAAGAGGTGAGGAGGGGGGTGCAGCCAAGATGTATAACTTACACTGCCTATATTTTTGGATCTAATGCGTATTCTGACATTGTTTTTTCTGTTGCAATAGTTTATGGTTCGTGGTAACAGACTAATATGCAAAACAAAGCTATTAAGCTCACCTTGAACAACAACTTGGTTGCTGGGAACAAGTATTTGCTGTCCATCTGTTGTCTGTGCATACTGCAAGATTGTAGTTCCAGGCTGAGTTGTTGTTGTGTTTGCCATTGTTAAGGTCTGAAGCCCCTGAACGCCATCTGTACCATTGTTCGCTAGTTGTATTGCTCCTCCCTGAGTAATGGCAACTGGGAGATAAAAAGGAATTCAAAGTTAAACATTGTATAAGCAGCTAGACATAGTATAGCAAAAAGACAATGTGTGGCTACAAAAAGTTTTTCACCTCTCCCTACAACATCCATATTCTGTTGTCAGCTTGTTGCATCCATCTACATGCAAATGCTGTAATGAATGTTCATTAGTCTCTCAGTGAATATTCTGTGGCATCCATTGCTGGCAGCTGTATTAATTATATTAAGAATTAAAATAATCTTCTCTGTAGGAAAGGCTTCAAAAACGACAAAGATTCAATCTTGCATACCAAAAGAGACCCCCTAGACTATTCAAGTACTTATATTGCCAATGCCTCTGCTGTGCTCCCAGTTCTCCTAGGGGTTACTAGAGAGACAGCTATATTGGAGGACCTACAGTGCAAGGATCTCCCCTGCTTCATTCCTTCTATGGATTTTTGCTTTCCCCGCTTCTGTTGCTTTTTGATCAATACTCCCCCCAGTTATCATATCACTTGTCATCAGCGGACATGTCTGAAAAAATAATTTAATATGTTCAGAATTTTCTCAGTTGCCCTGATACTCTTCATGCAGACAGTAAGCCTTCAATTGTGTGCGCTGGGAATATTTTTCAATAGAATACAGATAATGGCATAAGTCAGGGCTGAACCTTCTGCTTGTATGTTTGTACTGTAGTTTTACTGGAAGTATTTCTGTGTATAAGAATGAATAACTTTCCCTATCAAAATGGAGTGAAACAGGATTTAGAAACATTTCTAGTATGTAAGAATACAGGACAATGATTAAGGTCGTCACTCATAAAAAACAGCAAAAAGACCCATTCTCAAATTCTGGGGAAAAAATAAAAAATTAGGAATTTCTTACCTAAATTGACAAAAACAGATTATTATTATTATTATTAGAGGAATAACTTAATAGAGAAATCCCTAATAATCTTTGGTTTGGTGGTGGAGGCTGAATATACTCACGGTAACTCTTTATTTTGAAAGTGTTATTTTTAAAGTCCCTGGCACTCTTTTTATGATTGGTGTTTCTAACTCAGACAAAGGTTGAATATCCTTTACAATTATTAGTGCCTTCATGTGCTTATACATATTTACTTTAACAACGTTTTGCCAAACCTATATTGCCACCAATTATGCAATATAACAAGACAATCCGGTCCATTATATGAATATCTGCAAATTATAAAATGTTTTTCTTCTCTCCCCATCCTTAATGTGATCCTGATGTGTGTCTATAGCCCAAGGCTATCATACGGTTCCAAAACTGCATAGCTTCCTAGATGTTTGTATATGCATTCTGAATGTGCTACATGATTGCTTGCAATGAATCAACCAACATCTACTGGTTTAATTTTCAAATTTCATAAAACCCAAGTTAAAAATCCTAAATATTCTACAATACTGACAAATTTAGTAACGGGCTGAAAACATATACCATGGTGATAAGCAACAGGTGCCTTTTTGGGGGGATTATTGTGGGTCTTTTGTTTCCCATTTTGCTTCACACTCAATGTTTCTTCATATTCATTCTCATGACAGTTTTACAGGAGGACTAGAAACTGGCAAAACCCCACAACCTGTAAGTCAGCCCAGGATTATCCCTCCCACTAACAGCATGCCTTCAGCTTTGTAGAAAAGCAGTACAGAGAGCATGGTCATAACACAGCCAAGTGAGGACCTGTGACTTTCAATGTACTCCAAGAAAAGGATTTTACGTACAACCTTCAGGATGTCTAAAAGCAGTCCAACTGTGAGGTGATTAACAGCAAACAAATGCTACCAGACCCAAGAAGAAAGAACTGGGAATTGCCTGCAGCTCAAAGAGCCGTCTGACGGATCTTATGGCCAAAGCTGGCATCAGATGAGACAGAAAAAGTTAACCTGTTAGAGCTTCTAAACAGAAGACCAGGTAGCCGCTGTATAATAAGGGAAACAGTCAATTCATGTGAAAGCCCAAGAAGCATTCACAGCCCGAACCACATGTAGACAACCGAGGGAATTTTTCTTTGGGTGAATTGGAGATGGAAAAACCTGATATTTTATAGTGCTGCTTCAGACATAGCTGCAGGACGGAGAGAACTGGTCCCACAAGGAAGCCCTGAGATTCACATTAAGTGTCTGATAACAGACCTTGCGAATAGACTTCCTAACTTTCAGCATCTAGTTAGGCTTAGATAAGTTAACATATCCCCTAGAATCTGGGCTTCTACAACCATGCTGTTAAAGCTAGTGACCTGGAAGCAGGATAACAAATTGCTCCTTGAGACAGAAGATCCTGACAATCCGGCAGAGCCCAAGGAGCATCTACCAGATGTCCTACCAGGTCAGGGTACCACATGCGCCTGGGCCAGTCTCTAGCAATAAGGATTACTGGAATGCTCTCCATCTTGATCATGCGAAGCAGACAAAAAAAAAAAAGTTTCACTTTTGTTCCACTTAAACACGTTAAATATAAACAATCATAAAGCATAACTAATTTTGTAGGTGTTCAAATACATTGCTAGGGAGAAAAATGTAAAGTTTGGAATGGCTTCTGAAAAATAGGCACTGTTGGCAACTATGTTCCACCAGTGTGATATTTGTTAAAGTGGAATCTTGTCAAAAATGCAAAATTGGCAAACAGGAAGGTTTTTTTTTTCCTTCATTGCAGAAGAGAAATACTACATCTCTTTTGCCATAATTGCTTCTTGCCTTGCAAACTATTTTACAGTTTACATGGACCTGGACATGTGCAGCTGAGTATACAATCCCAGCATCTTCTGGGTGCCGGAATGAATTAACTCATATGTGCGTGCATCAAGATCAATCTTCCAAACAAGATAGCAGAAGATACTAGCAGAGGTCAGCGCTCATAAGGGAGCTCATGGGCTTCACATTGCTGAAGTGGAGTTCTTTGCGCACTTTAGTAAATGCTGGGTAAACGTTCTTTAGAAATAAAAGTACAAGTTTTCAAGCTTCTATGGAATCCACATTTATAGTTAATCACTCTTAGAATGTTTGAATAGATGCATTGCATGCTTTAAAAAAAAAAAAAATCAATAACTAAAAAAGGCAAAATATGTGCACACTACATACTGTACTGGCCACTGCTGGTTTGGTAAATGGGTGTCGGTACTGTTACTGTTGTAATGGCAGGAGCAGAATTCTCCTCTTCAGATTTTTCTTCTTCAATTCTTGGAACCCCAGGTGCATCCGAAGAAAGGTCATTTAAAATTTTCCTGTGGAGAGAAATTGAAAATCTATTTCACAAACTATATTATGTTGGGAAAACAAAATCAATGAAAAACAAAATCAATGAAAAACAAAATACTGCTTTAACCCCTTAGTGACGGGAGACGTACATGTCCCTGCCACTAAGTGTTCAAGTGACTACTCACGTACACTGTACTTGAGCAACTATTTGGGGATCTGTAATGCCGGTAACCTCTGAGAATCAGTATTGAGGCATCCATTAATGAAAGAGTTAAGCTTTTACAGAAACCTGATCCCATGTCTGACAGTGATGGCAGAGCGGCATTTACAGCACTTGCTGTCACGGTTTGACAGCTGGTACAGATGGGGAACCGGCACCGGCTTTTTTCTACAATGTTTCAGAATAGAAAGCTACATATTTCTATTCTGAAATTATGTTGCAGGCTTCTGATCCTTCAGGGAAAGATCAGAAGCCTTTATTGGCACTGATTCGGACATGCTGTCAGGATCAGTGTCACTAAGGTTATTATTGGCTGTTCCCAAGTTTGGAGCAGTCTAATAATAACCAAAAATTAATTGAATATCAAGCAGTCATAGTGAGAATCATTCAAAATGACTGCCTGATATAAATAAAAAACATTTACAAAATGTTTATAATTAACCACTTACATTTAAAATCTGCAGCTGAGCAGAGGGACAGACTGAACTTTCTCTGATTAAGATACTATACTTTTAAGTTTTTAACCCTTAAGACAGTTAAGGTACTTGAATGCGTTTTTAAGATTAAAGTGTCACTTTACCTACTAACAAAAATGTTAATCAGCTGCAGATCCTCAAATCATCTCTCAATTGGAAAAACAGTGTCAGCACCTTCTGGATTGTGGCTACTTTTGTTCCCCATGGTTCCTGTGTGTTGTAAAGTAGCCAGCGCTCCAAAGCTCACTCCCGTGATGGACTACAATCTCAATACACATTAGTAAACTAAACATGGGAATATAGTCCATCATGGGAGTGGGTTTGGAGCGGTGGCTACTTTACAACACACACAGGAGTTTGACCATGAGGAACTAAAGTAGCCCCCCTCCAGAAGAAAGGACAGTGTCAGCACCAATTCAGAGATGATTTCAGCATGTGCAGCTGAGTAATACACAAATACACATTTTGTTAATAGGTAAGGTACCTGAATGTATTTTTAAGATTTAAGTTAGTGTCACTTTAAGGTCAGATATATTAAATTTGTTTCCTGAGACACATGAAACCTCTCAAGCCCTAATTTTTTTTTAGCCCTAGTTTACAAAAAAATTACACTAAATGAGTTCACAGGCTGTTCTAGAGTTTACAATGCCACACTTTTCTTACACTAATTTTCCCCCTTTTCAGAGGACAAAATATGTATTTTTTATTGTGATCATAACCACAGAGCTATAGTATGTTTTTGAACTGTGGTCACCATTAAATATAACATGCAGCAGACGGAGAGCGAAGCAGAAGGGACCGGTCTAAGAGCAAGCTGGCTCGGAGGATCGGGTGGGTTATTTTTTAACCTAGATAAAAACGAGCACTTAACCCTTGCAGTGCAGGGGTAGCCCCCTGAAAGGGTTAAGAATCATTTTCCCCAGAGTTCTGCTTTAAAGCAATCCAGTCCATGGAAACACAACTACCTTCCAGTACCTTAAGGATAGCATTAAACCCCAAAAACTTAACTCTGCAAAGCACTGCATGTGCTGCCATTTTGAATTCCTTTGTGATATGCTGCTTGATGTATCATAACCACCATGTAAAAACACAGCTGAATCTGATCAAATGCACACCCGTGACAGCCTGTTCACATTACACAGGCCATTTGGAGCATGCAGGAGAGAATAAGCAGCCCGAGATTTAAAAAAAGCTGTAGCATCACAGATGGGATGGTGGAGTGAGTGACAGAAGCAGAACAGCCTAAAGGTGTCCATACACCTTACGATTATCGGACTAAACTTTTCGTCCGATGATCGAACCGTCGTATGAAAATCGTACGATGGCCCCATCCTGCCCCAATTATCGCAAGGTTCAATCAGCGGTAGTAAAAAAACCAAAAACACCTGGACGACTTGCGGTAATTGACCGTAATTATTTTCGTTTGCGCATGCGCAGTGTTAATCGTACGGCTTTTGACGGACGGAAACGCCACCAACCATGCGAACATCGTAGGATCGACCAAAGTTTTCAAACATACTGGACCGTCAAAAGTCGTACGATTGTACAGTACTATCGGTCGGGCACTACATTCACACGTTACGATTGTCGTACGAAAAGTCGATCGCATACGATTATCGTACGATAATCGTAAGGTGTATGGGCACCTTAAGAGTCAGCCTATCCAGTCACTGCGGCTATGAAGTTTCACACAAAAATCACTCTACAGTACTAAAAAGAACTGGAGTCAAGAAAAGCTTAGCATACAAATGGAATTAGTTGGCTGTTCATAACCTGGTTACAGGTTCACGTTAAAGAAAAATTATAGTTTGCATAAAGCAATCTTGTCTATCTCATTACTTACATATCTAATCATATTCCTGAAAAACAAGAACTGGAGTGTTCTATGTCTACTAATTTCTTTAAAGGTAACCCATTGCTCGGTGTTATCACTCTTGGCATCTTTGAGATGCCAGCCATTGCTCCGACATCCAACCTTGAGAAATGACTGGTGCGGATGAGGTTCTTTTGTTCTGTATGCACTTGCTCATGATAATCCAACATGAATAAATCAACTAAATTCTCTCTTGCCCTCCTTATACTGATCATCACAGGTCAGACTTTTTTTTTTGTAAATCACCTAAATTGAATGCAATGAAACTAAAAGGTGATTATATAAACTCCAAGAAAAAAAAAAAGCTACATCAAAAAGTTTTTTACTCAACTTTATCCTTTTTTTAATCGTTTAACTCTAGCGGAATTAACAGCACTGCTACTGAATGCTGCTTATTTTTTTCTTTCTCAAAACATTGAGCAATGTCCTTGGGTAACCCCACCAAGCAGACCCGCCAACCTGGTATCCTCATGGAGAATTTAAGTTACTACAGTTTGCATCGGGGGAACAAAAATGACATGCATGGCTACTTTGTTTTAAAGCCTACCTGTATGATGGTCTTCTTGACAAAATTTCTCTGCGTTTCTGTGAGTCTGTAACACTATCAACTGATTCCTGGGAGTCTTCACTCTCTGCAATTGTGGATATCTGACAAAAGTAAAAGCACATTTCTAGTCTGATTTTAAAAAAAATCAAATATTAATTATATTAAAAAGCAGGGATGTGGATTTATATAAACGGCACTTCAGGAATTATACTTCGGCAGCCAGTGCTCCTGTGAATGGCTGTGATCTGAGCTATCATCAGACAAGATCACGGTCACAATATACAATGCCAATCAGTGTGGTTCTGTACTTTGTAATCAGTGTGATGGCCAATCACAGCACTCACAAGTATAAACACAGGTCTGTTTACATGCGAGAGTCCTCCCCTGTGATGGCCAATCACAGTGATCATAAATGTAAACACTGATCTATTTATATGCAAGAGTCGTCCTCTCACAATGAAGGAAGGGGATGAGCCAGGATTTAGTGAATGTATGAATTAATGAATGAAGGAAGAGACTGTAGAAAGCAGCATATCTCCATTCTGCCTCTAACCTGTATATTAACACCTTTACCTCCCTTATTCTGCATCCTCCCACTATACATGACCTGTACAGGGGTCATGAATGGCACCGCCACACCCTCTCCCGCCCCATCCTGATCTATGCAATCCAGTGCGTTCCGGGCTTGGACCACACCAGAACACAGTGTCTATGGTGTGACTGGGCCCTCACTTAAACAACCCAAGCTCCACAAAATATCACTGTAAAAAAGCTTTGATTTGTACAACGGAAAATTTAATCATACTTACCGTAATTTTCTTTTCCTGGTTATACTCCATGGCAGCGCTGACAAATGGGTTTAGATCCAATTACCCCTAGCTGACAGGAACCAAAAGGGTTAAACAAGGCCTAACCCTCTCTATAAAAGCCCCTCCTCCTGCTGACTTCCCCAGTCTAGTAACAAGCTAAAAACTCCATAGGGTGGGAGCCCAGCGCTGCCATGGAGTATAACCAGGAAAAGAAAATTACGGTAAGTACGATAACATTTTCTGTTTTCCTGGCCATATCCATGGCAGCGCTGACAAATGGGGATTACCCAAGCAGAAGTAAGGGTGGGAACAAAATCCATAGACAAACATCATTGAATGCGAAAAATAAATGTATCACTCGACTCCAAGTCGAGAGAGCAAAACACTTCTACCGAAGTGGTCATTCACTGCAGCCCTGACGTCCAGTCGAGAATGCTAACAAAGGAAAACCTAGACGCCCATTCAGTAACATACAAACAACCCTGTCCTAGGGGGACAGGAACAAAAAGACCGGGGAAGTCAGCAGGAGGAGGGGCTTTTATAGAGAGGGTTAGGCCTTGTTTAACCCTTTTGGTTCCTGTCAGCTAGGGGTAATTGGATCTAAACCCATTTGTCAGCGCTGCCATGGATATGGCCAGGAAACAACATTTTTCTACCATGAAGAAATGTACAACCTTTGCGATAAGTAAAATGTGTACATTGCATTTTGAAAATATCTGTTTTATAGCTTTCTATTAAAAATGAAGCAAAACCCAGGACAAGAAGAAGCAATTTTTCTATAGAACTGAAGCCCAATGGACAAATAAGGAATGTTCACATTGGTTACTGACATTTCATGAAAAGAACACACTTAATAATATGGATTAATGAAGTGACTTACTTGTACTGTCTGCACTTGTGGTGACTGGATGACAGATGGCTGTGCAGCTTGAATAACCCCATGTACTTGAACTGTCTGTCCGTTAGGAAGTTGTACCAAAGTCACCGTGGGGGGCGATGATGTTGCATGTGCAGCTGCCATGGAAACCTTACAGTAGACAAGGAACAAACATCTTATAACTACAGATCACAGAATAATTCTGTCCCAGGATTTTATTCTGAGTATGCACATGACGAGTCCTGTCTGTCTGGATTAATAATTTGAATCTTCATAGATGAGACAACTCTAAACATTCAGGAGATCTCAGAGAATCAAAAGTCAATGAAAAGTGATAGAGATTAATGTATTGGGAAAATTAGTCTCAGTCTAAATAGGATATGACAAATAATGGAAACATTTATTCAGAATTCTGTCACACCAATTTAGCATTTAGAAAAACATTTTAGAAAAACCAGGAAATGTGCACTGCTACTGACAATAGAAATGGTTTTCTCATGAAAAACATATGTGGTAGTTGATTCAAGAAAAGTTTTGTGCACACAAACAGGAAACAAAGCTTGGTGCAATCATTGGTCTATATAGTTTGCAGCCAAACATTTTCCCATGCAAACTGGGCAGTGTGTTCAAATGCCAGAAAGCGTACAAAGTCAGCAATAACTGGGAGGAGTGTTTATTAAAAGGTGACTGCTGGCCTTTGATGCAGATAGACAAGTCAGTTCTCAGGGGCCTTGGCAAGTATATACTTCAGTGCCTACCGCATGAAGCACAATATTATAAATACCAGAATACAGGCCAAAAATATTTAAAAAGTTTAAAACATTTACATTTTTTTAATTAAAGTTTCCCATTTTGCTTCCAAAAAACCCCAAAAACCGACATGACATATTTTATATAATTCAAGCTGAATAAGAGGGTTTATACAGCACAGACATAACAACCCTCCAAAATGCAAGTTATGCTTGTATTCAGGAAAATACAGACACCATTTAATGCCAATAGTAAACTCGTGCTGTAAAACAGGAAAACGCAAATCACTTACTATCCAGCCTGGTGGTCACTACAACTCTTCCCAAACTTACAGAGAAGGCTCCATTTCCCTTGTCAGCAGCTGAATATCTGCTGCTTTCAGAATGAGAAACTGAGCAGACTCGGGGCTTGTTCACACCATGTCCGGATCATGTCTAGACCACAATACTTTGTTCCCGGACTAAAAGAACATGGCAATGTATCCTTATCGTATTTCTGGGCTCTGTTCACACCAGCACAGTTCGTTCCAAGATGCTAGACAAAAAAAAAATACTGCTCGTCTCATTTTCCCTGGTCTGGAACACACTAAAACGTATACAAACGCACTGGAACGCATACATAAGCCAATTTTAAACGAAAAAAAAACCCGTCGCAAAATCATGGTAAAAACGCAATGCACCATGTTCCAGATCTGGTCCGGAAGATGGTGTGAACCTGGCCTCAATATCACACCTACACATCAACCTACACATTAGATTTCTGTTTGGAAATCGTACATGAACGATCTTTCGAATGAGGATTTAAATGTTGATGGTACAGCACGGTTTTTCGTTTTTGTTAATGTGAACAAAATTTTTCATACGCTCGTCTGAAATTTTTCTGTGACAAATGAAATTCGATGAATGAGTGGGGTTTTCGTTCGTCCAAAATCTCCCAAAAGGACACGGCACATGTGCAAAGGAAAGTTGCCTATGTCAAACGAATACTTTCTCTGCATTGGTCAAACAAATATTCCCATCGCTCGTCGAAAATTGGTTGGTTAGTATGGCTAGCGAACAATATCCGAAATCGACATTCAACAATGCTTGATGGGAAATTCTAGGTATAAATCGAACGAGCGTCCGCAGCAGAAACAAAACCATTCGAACGAAAATCGTACAACGTATGGGCATCTTTATGGATGAATCAGCCACAACATGGAAGTGGCATACCTGCATCCATCACTTGCAAATCACACTGCGTGCACAAACAAAACCTCCATACTGTGGAGATCGGAGCAGCCCACAAATTGAAGCACGTCACAGTTCTTCTGCAGGCTACTAGAAGGAGGTAGTGGAACCGGAAGCCATTACTCCATATGGAAAACAGGACAAAGGGACAGGTTTTTGGACAGGGTAAGGAAGCAACCATGTAATGGAATTCTTCCTGGCTGGAGTTCAGGGCCAAGAGCCCATTCAGATCTATGCAATTTATTCATTTGAATGGGTTTTCACAGCACTAAAAATTGGACATGCACTATTTTTTTCCAATACAGAGCACCACAACTCATAGTAGTTGTGGTGTGGTTCAGAGGTGCGTTGTCTTCATTCTCTACAACACTTAAATGCAACACATGCATTACCACAATGCTTAGGCCTGAACAGGCCCCTTGGTGAATCAGGTGGCTACCCAAATCCTTGAAGTTGTTGAGGCCCATTTTATTTTATTAACAGCTTCACTTCAAGAATGAAGCAGAGGCCTAAGGGCTCACACACGACAGTCTCAGAAAGACATGTTACACTGTAAATACGCACACAAAACAGAGCCATCATGACACAACACAACTTTAGGTCACATTCGTTTATTTACTGTTTAAAAAGGCATTGGTATGAAGCCTGGAACTGACGTAACACAGAATTCAGTAGTCGGATATGAAATTCTGTTTCAACAAGTAATAGTTACCTCTGTAGGACAGTTATTTAAATGCAGCAACCTGTTTCTCTGTCAATTTCTTCCCCTTCTGCCTCTCTGAAAATCCCTAATTGAAGCAAAGAGGCCAACACAACTGTGACAGGCGGGAACTATGTAGTGAGAACTGCAAAGGTATCTCAGTGTCTTCACTCCATTGTAACTCCACATTTATACCTGTGCTAGTGTTGCCATCTGTGGATGAGTCTGTATAGTCATCTGTTGGGCTTCTGCTTCCGTAACAGCCGCATCTCCGCCCTGCTGAGTCTCTGCACCAGATTCCATGGTCATTTAGTTACCTAAAAATAATGTATTCTTTATCAGAATTTATCATACTTTAGCACTCAATACAATGGAGCAGTATAGTACAATCTGTAAACAATACAGTATTTCACACTGACTTCATAGATGACTTGGGACTATTCCCACACTGCAGTTCTTGTGCGTTGCGTTAATACATGAATGTTAATATGTTTGTGTCACGCGTTAACATCCATTGCATTGAGGCAAACCTATTCATTTTGAACAGATTTCTAACACAAAAGAATGGACCAAAAAAACAGACATGCGACATTTTAACTGACGCTGTTCAGCACAGCACATGGTAATATGTTACCAGGTATTGTGGTGCTCTGCAGTAAATGTGTCTCAGCTGCATTGATTAGTGCATTAGGGTGCCATTTGAAGTGAAATGGCACCACGTTGAGCTAAAATGCACATTGTGCATTGTGTTAACACGCAAGTTACTGCAACGTGCTGCAACACAATGCACTACATGTCAAAAGTGTGTTTCAATCAATGTTTTCTGCCGACAAGCTATGATCAAGTAAGTGTAGAGTTTATTCTGATGCCCAATAGTTTTTCAGTTCTCTTTGCAACCATTCCACTTTGCTCATTGCGAAGGAACTAAATATCTTGCTGAATTTCTTGCTGTTAAATAAGGTCTTGCTGTGCCTAGTTTATTCAGATCATATTGACTTCCTCCCTGGCCACCAATCCCAGTGTTGTTACAGATGAAATATAGAAAATGTTATTTACCAAAGTGCATTCTTAGGTGTTATACGCGAATGACAAAACCATCTTTGATAAGCTAGACTTGTTAGCCCCAAACCATCAATTGTTTTTAAGACCAAGTTGATTTCCCTGGCACACAGCTGCAACACGGTCTTAAAATGAGACAGAACTTGGTAAGATCCCATTTCTCCGGATCCAGTCAAGTGCCACGCCCCAGGCACAACTGCGAATAGGGCTGATAGCACGAGCCTCACAAATTTCTCTGTGAAACTCAAGTGATCAGCCACAGGCAGGAGGCGATGTACAATGTCAGCTGCCACTGCCGACAGCCATTTGTAGGTAATTGTACATGCTGCGATGACCTGCACTCAATTGCACCTGGATGCAAACTGCTTTCTATATGTCCTGTTTAAACCCTATATGTGCAATGTATTCAGAAAAACGCAGATCAAAAGACATGGTATGATCAAGCCTTAATAGTAGAACTATAGGCAAAAGGAAAAAAATAATCAGATAGATGTCCCCTACATTAAACTCTATACCAGACCTGGGCTTTTTATGGACCTGGGCCACATCCGGCCCTTTGGCTGTCCTTTTCGAGCCCCTGGTTTGGACACGGACTGAGTGGCGGTCCAGTCTGGGCTGCAATCGCCAACCTGCGCTCAGTTATGGCTGGCTGACAGTGAATGTGCTGGCCTTCAGGGCCAGTGTATACACTGCCAGCCAAAGCTCAGCACAGGCCCCCCTGCTCTTCAGTTATTGGTTGCTAGGACTACAGACAAAATCAATTGTTGATTTGACCCCATACACCTTGCGATAATCGCGGGAAATCCCCCGATCGTACGATTATCGTAAGGTGTGTGGAAGCCGTGCGACCTCTACTACTGTAAGGTCGCACGAATTTTATCTTACGAACATGTTCGAAAACCCGCTGAGAATTGTACGATTTTTGGCGGGTGCGTAGCATGTTCGCAAGATAAAAGCCGGACGGGCCGGTGTGCGCAAGCGCACACTGCCCGTTCGGCATTGCGGTCATCGGAAGCCCGCCCCTCAGCGAGGCAGGCTTGCGATCATCGCAAGTACGATCTGCCTGTCCAAGATGGGCAGATCGTACGTTTTTTAAATTACCTTACAACCATCGCAAGACAAAAAAGTATTGCGATGCTTGTAAGGTGTGTGCCCAGCCTTAGAAACGTTAACAGCTTTTTTGGCAGCACGGAGTCAGAACAATTTCACACACTTTGTAACCCACACCAAGGACTTGTATCCATTAAAAATAGTTATTTTTTTGTAGTTCATCACATGGCAGTAAAAACAAAGCACCCTGTTTACGGTACTTAGAGTGATGTTTCAAGCTGCACTGGGTTCTCCCTCAAGCATGGAGTAACGGTCATTCATGCCAACCTTGAGAAAGGGCTCAGAACATCACTGGGGGAATTGATCAAAACTGGAGCAGATGCCTATAGTAACCAATCAGCCTCTATCTTTCATTTCCAAAACTTAAAGTGATATTAAAGTCCAAAGGAGGTTTTTAATGCATTTCAAACGCGGATTAAATCACTCTCAATGGATGCTGCTCCTTGATGTTTAAAAGTTTTAGTTTCCTGCAGAATCAGCTGGTCCTCTGAACACTGACCCCGATATCCTGTTTTAGGCCCCGTTCACACCATGGCGGATGCGGTTCAGCACAAATTTTAAAAGGGCGGTTTTTGGGTGTTTTTAAATTGCGTTTCAGTGGTGAAACGCAATTAAAAACGCCAAAACCGCGCTGGTCAGTGGGGTTCCATTGAAATCTATATGGAAACCGCGCTAATCAGTGCAAACAAAAGGCTCAGAGCATTTCGGGCGGCAATCGGTTCGGATCGCACGGAACCGCATGAACGGTTCCCATAGCAATGTATGGGATCGTTCATGTTGGCAGTTCAGCGCAGAAAAATCTGAGCGGCCGAACCACCCTCGTGTGAACGGGGCCTTAGGGTGCTTCCTTTCCCTTGCAGGGTCCTGTGGAGCCATCCTTTAGTGCGTTAGTAAGCTGTATGTTTACAAAAACACACCGATACAGCAAAGCAAGCCTCTCCCCTACTCCATGCTCTTCCCTTTCTTCTCCCTCCTCCAACCTAGTAGATGGGCAGCTGCTGGAGACTTTGCTGTCCCTTGTGATCTTGTACTGAACAGGAAGTTCAGGGAAGCTAAGCTGAGAGTGTTGGAGTCAGCTGCTTGGGCACACATTTAAAGAAATACTTTGCTGAGCAATGTATATGTTTGATCTGGATTCATTATTGGAAAAAAAAAAAAAAAAAAAAAAAAAAGGTATGAAAAATGAATATTACTTTAACTGAACTGAAGAGAGAAGCTCCAGATTCTATCTACTTCAGTTTTGACCAATTCCCCTTATTTGTACCTTAACGGAGTGCTTTGTTTTTACTGCCATGTGGGGAATTACAATAAGAGCTAAATTATATCGGATACTTGTCCTTGGTGAGGGTTACAGTTTGGTGCAATATTTGTTTTATATGAATGCTGTTAGTAAACTTTTCCCACAATACTATTTTAAAGAACGGTCGATCACAACTTTGTTGCTGCACTGCATTTCCAAGTGTCAATATGAATTAGTAAAAGTTAGGAAAGTTCTGTTAAAGTAAACCTAGCATCAGATATATTCTTTCATGTTAAAGTGAATGTATGCCAAGCAATGTTAACCGCTTGCCGTCCGCCCGTTGTGAAAAAACGGACGGCAAACTCCCATTTCCGGGTTGCCGTCTGCAGATGGCATTTTTTCCTGCTCGCGGGCGCACGGGCAGATTCCTGACCCTTCAATCCCGGGATCCGCTGCCCCATCTGCGGCCCGGGACCCGCTCAGGAGGGTGTCAGGAGATCAGCATCTTCCTCCTTGCTGAACTCCCTCTGTGCTGTGAATGCAGAAGTGATGTGTATTACATCACTTCCGCATTCACCTGTCAGTCATCTGGCTGCTATAGCCAGAGAGAAGAAGCTGATGAAGCAGATCTCTGCTTCATCAGCTTCTTTTGGGGTCCCCAGGTGACATTAGGACACCACCACATAAAACGTAAATATGTGTCAGTTGCGCCAGCGCACGCAAACGACAATTGCGCTACACGCGTTACATATTGCCGCGAATGTCGGAGTGTGAGCAATAATTTTAGGGCCATCAATCACTGATAAACACAAACTGATGAGCGGTTAAAGCTTTTAAAGCGTCGCCTATGGCCAATTTTGGGTAATGTCGTTTTTTGAGGTTTCGCGTGCGTGTGCAATTTTAAGGCTTGACATGTTTGGTGTCTTTTATATTTTACCCAAAAAAATGGTAATAATAAATGTTTTAGAATTTAATATAGGGGAAACTGTTTTTTGTTTTTTTTATTCTGTAATTTTTCCTTAATATAGTAAAAAAATAAAACCCCCAGTGGTAATTAAATACCACCAAAAGAAAGCTCTATCTGTCCCCCAAAAAATGGTGTAAAATGTATTTCAGTACAGCGTTCCATGACGGAATAAATGTCAAAGTACTGCAGCGCTGAATACTGAAAAATGGCCTGGATGGGAAGGGGGTTTAACACCGCGGACGTCAAGTGGTTAAAGTGTAAAACTGGCTACACTCTGAGCAAATGTAGGCCAATCCGTTAAGCAATTCGCTCTATATCTGTGGGGTCCCGTCCGGCATCTTCGGATTGAAAAATCAAAGAAGTCAGGCTGAAACTTCTTGGCTGATCCAATCAGATGCAGGCACTGTTCAGGTATTGACAGCAGCCAGGGCCAATTGTCAAAATAGCACAGCTACAGAATGAATGGAGGAATCTGGCATAACATCTTTATAACAGTGTATATGCGGCTTAAGACTTAAAAGGCAGTTACCTTTAATAGATCACAGTTCCTGACGGGGCCACACACTTCAAATTTCGGCCAAGTCAGCAAGACTTGGCTGAAATTTCGTCCACTGGATGGCCAGCTTTATCAGTTACATTATTCCCAGTTATCTTTGTGAATTACAAAACACCTCCTCTCTAGATAATGGAGCTGAGGAGGGGGAGGTGATCTGTAGTTTTAGCATACTTTCTGTCCCAGGGTAATAACCATGCTCCTCCACAGACACAGCACAAAAAGAGTGATTGTTGTCACCCTAGGACAGGAAGTGTGTTACTGGCAGGATCACTGGGTAAAACTAAAGGAAAACAAATCATAATACAGTCACCACATCTAATGACCAGGAAGCTGCAATATTTTATGGTTTTGTTATTGGGTTTAGATCATTGTCACAGGTCGGCTAGAACTATGAGGCGAGTGAAAAGCACTCACCTCATAGTTCTCCTTTAATGAAAGGTCCATGCTGCAAAAAATAACTAAATACAAATATTCCAGGAAAAACCAAAGTACTTAACATCTGCTGTCTTACACGGAGTTAAGTGCAGGGAGGTATAGGCAATCTCCTGGATCTCTCTCATTTACAAATTACATGAATAATACAGCTATCGCTATACTTTCATTGCACAGACACACTAGACCAGTGGTGGCGAACCTTGGCACTCCAGCTGTTTTGGAACTACAAGTCCCATGAGGCATTGCAAGGCTCTGACAGCCACATACATAACTTCCCGAGGCAGATGCATGCTGGGATTTGTAGTTTTGGCACAGCTGGAGTGCCAAGGTTCGCCACCACTGCACTAGACCTTTGGGTCTCCTACACCACCGCCACTGCATTGTTGCCGGACCCACCTCTTCTTGTCCAATCACAGAAAACTTAGTAATATTTGAAATGATTCACATAGTAAAAAGCATTCTGTGACTGGCCAGGGGAGAGCGGCTGCTGCGGAAGAAAGTTGTATTACTATTGTCGGAATATCATTTTATAGCAAAAGCTATACTACCGACCTTCAATGAAACAGTAAATTGTAAACGAAAGTGAAAGATCGCTCAGGTGAATACACATCTATGCACCAAGCTCATTGGAAACCAGCAGATTTAATGTACTGCTTCTTTCCTGAAGTTCTTCTTTAACTACTTTCTACTCTGCAATAAATGATAACATGCAAGCTTTTATCAGTTTTCTAGAGTGCAATATCAAACAAACAATCAATATTGCCAGATCAGGGTTAAAATACCAACAATTTTTTTTTGATGAATTAGGAAATGGCCAAAATCTACAAGTGTGCAGATTTTCTTTTTCTTCCTTTCTTCAGAAACAAGATGGTGAGAGGCAATCTCTCCAAAGGAATAGAAATCCTTTCAATGTCACCAAAACAAGTGTCCCCATTGGAAGATTTCCCCTCCATTCCTGTTCTGGTGACCACTCAAAATGTTGGGTTTTTTTCCTCACTTTCAGTGGCAATGGTCACCGGGAACAACAAAACGATCAATGACTGAAAAGTATGCATCTCCGTTTTTTGTACCATTTGTATTTAGTAAGATTACAGTGGAAGGAGAAACACCTGACCAGGTTCATTAAAAGTGCTTGAAAGGATTAAGGTCTCAAAAAGATTAGGAATAGTCTTCCATCAGCAAATTACAATGCAACTACAGTGACAATACACAAAGACAGTCAGGTAATGCTTCAAAGAGTTGTAAGTGCACCTTTAAGGAAAGAAGCCGAAATGAAAACTAAATGTTGTGCAGTGATAGGTGACAAATAATAAATAGCAGAGTCTTTCATTTACACTCCTCATTCTGTTCTGCACTTTACATTAGATGTTTTTAATTACTATTGGGAATATTTCATTTTATGAATGGTGTTCCTGTGATTAATGCCACACTTTTTGGCATGTCACATGCAGTCTGAACCCTTGGGTCATTAGTACCCTCCCTAATACAGCATTAAAATGGAAAGCAGCAAAAGCACATGGAAGTGGATTAAAAGCAAAAGCTGGAGTGTTGTTCGTGTGTATATCAGTGCCATGCAGATCCCAGTCAACATAGGTGGGACGATGGGGGTCCCCTTTCAAGTACCTGCCTTGTGCTGATGGACACACAGCTCTTCCCCACCTCCAGGGTCCCAGCAGACAGCACAGGTGACGCAGTCTTGGGCCAGGTTCAACTATTGGTTAAGTGGATGCCCAACTGCTATTACATTTTCACATATGAGTTGGTATAAGCACGGTTATCAGAGGACTGGTAAACTTACACCAACCAGTCTTTATAATAGTCAGTGAAAAACAGAAGGCAAAAATAGATTCTGAATGGCATCAGAACAATGTCCGGTATGCCTTTTTCTGATTCAGGGACTCAAAGTATTAAAGGTTGTGGGTCAGAATGACAGGTAATTATCCTTCTTCAAATACATCAACATATACAGGTTTTCACTGCAATGAATGCACAGGGAGGTGGGCATAAAAAGCAACAATATTTTCCTATCATTGTGTCCATCATTCTACTGACCAAAGATCTATTCATATGAAAAACAAAACGTCCCAACAAACCAAAACAGCCATTTTATGCTAAAAATGGGGGTACTATATTAATGGCCCTGTGAATTGAGTGTGTACATTTGTCTGTTAGTTATAAATGAATGCGATCAACACAATTATAGCTCCGTTATTTAACTATTTCGCTGCCAAGCCCTCCGGAACGCTTTTAATCTTAGCTGGCCACACCATTTTTGCAACGTTCCCACTTTGTTTTGATTGTCTAATGCTGCGTTGCTAGCGTTTGTAAACCATATATTTTTCTGAAAGCACAGGCCCGGTAGAATAAAAAGATGGTGCTACTAATTTTGTAGGTCATGTGATAATTGCACAAATATTTGTCAAATCAATAATAAACCGAAAACAATACACAATTACATTGATAAAAGCACACTAAAATCAGTATCAGTGCAAAAATAAAAAAAAAAAAAAAAAACTTCTCCTAAATCTAAAAGATAAAACTGTATTGAGTTAATAACACATATTTGTACATTTTAAATAAGCAAAACGGTAATAAAAAAAATAATAAATTAAGTAACACAATACCTTAAATAAGCGACTCGTGTTTGTGCGCTGTGTTGGTGTGTGTGTTATGTAAAATTATGCAGGCGTACATTTAGGCCTCATTCACACTAAGAGTCAGCCCGTACAGATCCGTGCTGCGTGCACGGCCGTATCGGGCCGCTCCGGATGGATCCTGTTTGCGTCCGAGCACGGACACCTGCACGAATGTGCAGTTGGGGTGAATGTACAGCTGCGTACTCCCATAGAGAAGAACAGGCTGCTGCGTACAATCACATGCAGCACCTGGCCTTCCGGGAACGACCCGATACAGCTATGCACGCCGCACGGATCTGTACAGGCCAGCTCTTAGCAATGTGAATGAAGCCTAAATCGCAACACAGTGTATCACAACGCATGGCAATGTGTCACAACACTTTGCCATGCGCTGCCACACAGTTAAATTAATGGTTTTTCAAAAAGAAAAAAAAATCAAGCACTGCGATGCGTTCTTTCAAGAGCATGGCATAAACCACAATATGGTGCACGTGTTTGTTGTGTGTGTGTGATTTGTGTTTTGTATTATTTATTTACTGTTGGGGGGGGCG
>NW_017306721.1:1109261-1112430 GCF_000935625.1 Nanorana parkeri | reverse complement strand
TTTGTTTTTTGTTTTTTTTGTGGGGGGGGGGGGGGGGGGGGGGGGAGGGGCTTTCGGGAAAATATCAAGGGTATAAACCCCTGTGATTTCCATTTTGAAATAAATGAAGGAAATTGAGGACACAGATTCCTCTCTTTTTCTGCAGCCTCAACATTGAATGAATGGAAAGCACTCAGGCTTCCCATTCATTCCCAAACTGGAGATATTATACAAAATATTTACAATCAATCAGTTATGAATGGGTAGAAGCCTCTATAGTGAGCGGTTTCTCTCCATTCAGAAACTCATGAATGAACAGGAAGTGATGTAAAGCACTTCCTGCTCATTCATAACTGGGGACACTATGTGTCCCCACTTGTTTACAAACATTGGAGTGATCAGCGATCACTCCAGTGTTTGCTCTGCACAGGAAGGATCAGTAAAATATCACACATTTACCGATCCTCCCGCTCTGCCATCGAAGAGTCACCGGCCAAAGTGAAAGTGACAGGCTCTGCTCTCCTCACCACTCAGCCATCCTGATCAGCGGCTCCCTCCTCCGGCCATCACTCCTCGGATCCCCGCTGCCTCAGCTCATACAGGTGGGGGGAGAGCAGCGGGGATCCGAGGAGAAATAGATCCCAGCCTGGAGCGGCTGCAGGGAGGGAGGAGAGACTGCAGATTGTGGCAGCCGGCAGCATCTCTCTTAATATTGTAACGTTCATGCTTGTTCCATGGCATTATCTTTCTCATTTGCACATTTGTTCATATCAGCGACTCAGTATTTTCCTGTACTAGTATATCCAGAAGTCAGCAATGAGCCTCCACAGTTCTAAAGGATTCCTTCAGGAAACGCAAAAATAGAGAAAATGCACAACACTGTTCTTCCTATCTCAACTGGTGGATTGTGGTGTGCTTTGCTAACTTTGATATATTTGTCACATGGAAAAAGTGCACCCCTATAAATACCACCACAAATCCATAAAATTAGATTCATGTATTCCACATTAGGAGTCAATGATTAGAACCTCTTTAGGGAATAAAACGAGGGAATCTTATTTAAACTTCAGATATCTAGGACCAGGTGTTCTTTCCTATTGACCTGTGTGGTGTCATCATGCCAAGATCAATAGAGCTCTCAAAAACCCTCAGAAAAATAGCTGTGAATGCCTACAATGCTTGCAAGGGATTAAAACAGATTGCCAAAATTATTTGAAATCAATTTATTAGATTTTCCTTACAGTGTAATAATTGAAGAGGTCTCCAGAGACTTCTTTGTCCATAAGAGACAGGTGCTGGGGAGTCTTCAAGAAAACCAGTAATTCATCACACGAACACGCCAAGCCAGGGACACCAGGTAGCCAGTAGAAAAAAAAACAAGAAAAGGCAAGAGAACTGTCAAACACAACGCCTAAAAAGGTGTAGCTCTCCACAATTCCATGCAGTGCTCTTGCCATGCAGAAGAAAAACACTAAAACAGAGGTTCTATGGGGAAAAAAACCCCTCAATTTTAAAGTTATGTATGCCAGGATATCCGGTGAATTGTGGGTGATGCTATGTTCTCTTAGGTAGTGTCCTGAAAGACGATATGGGAAAATAATCTACAAGTGCCATTGTTGTGTCCCACATAATATGTGCTTTATTGATGTTGCTATGAAGTGCATTACATTTTTAATACATTAGTATCTACTAATAAGAGGGTGGGGAGTGTGCTGCCACAGCAGCCCGTTTTGTGACTTGGTATGTTCCTCTGTTCTTGCCTCCTGTTTAGTTTCTAGTTAGTACAGTCCTTAGATTCTGTCAGTCTTCTAAAAAAAAAGACTGGGAAAAATCCCATGTAGTGTACTTATGGTGCGGCCAGGAGCAAGCAGATGTCAAAACGTCAAACTTGAAAGAGCCACTCTTCTTATTGAACTTGCCGAGCCTGCTGAACCCAACAATCCTTTCCGTCATGTAACTCAATGAATTACCCCTCCAAAGATAATCTTTCACACATGTTCAAACATCAATAAGACAAGTTATTTCAATACTTCCCTAAATGTTACAGCTTACACCGGTTCTGCATTTAGATCTATTACAGTGGACTTATACTTTTAGGAATTCTAAGTATATCACAGGCCTTACAAACTCTTTTGCTGAAAAGTCCCCCTGCGTACATGAATATATTGACACAAACAGATGCACATACTGATGCAAACACACATCAGGTGCATCTGCATACAAAAATGAGATTTCACCACACATTTGGAATTGCCACAAGATTGTGAGATCAATAATTTTAGGGCCATTATTCATGGTTCATTCTAAATTGATGACTTAATTAAACTGTTGCCTATAGACAATGTTGGGTACCGTTTCATGGGCGCACCCAATTTTGAAGCTTGACATGTTTAGCATATATATTATTAGGTGCAACCTCCTCTTTTATATTTTAACAAAAAGTTGGATAATATATTGTGTTTATGTGCACTAAAATTACATTAAAATGTATATTTTACTGAAAATTTTCCTTTGATAAACAGTTGTGCTAATATGCGACATATAAAGATTGCAACCATTTTATTCTACAGTGTCTCAGGAAATCTATAATTCTAGGGTGGTTTAAGTAATCTTAATCTTCGGCATGTGTGGGAAAAGAAAAAGCCCACCTGCAGGGAAAGGGTTAAGCAGAAGTAAATACAGTTTAGATGATTTAAGTCCAATTTAAGTAATCAGGCTAAAGTAGTGTTTCGCAAACTTGGGTCTATAGAACAGTTTCACAGCACTGCTGATTTGCTCACGATGCTCACAGTGCCTGCTACTGGTAGACAATAGCAAAATGAGATTCTTCATCCATAAGACCATCCATCCTGAAATCAAGTCCAAATCCTTGCCAAGTATTACCCATAGGGAAGATGAGGAAATCAAGAACACAATCTAAAATTGAAAAAATACTGCCCATATAATAAAAAATAATAATCACATACTGACTTGTTAAAATACACATGCAATAGTGCTGTTCATATATAAGTTACTGCATATGAAAAGATGAGAAAGGAGCTCTAGTGTGCGAAGACAATATATGTATTAGAAGCAAAATGTGCTAGAATTACATTGAGCCATGTCACAACGGAGGAAGTTATTTACATCACTCATTTTTCCTATGGGCCTTACATAGGCAGTACTTCGGGGGGGGGGGGGGGGGGGGAGA